>NC_056749.1:159930003-160085003 GCF_019279795.1 Protopterus annectens
TTTTACAAACCATGCCGTCTAATATGGGGGTATTTTCCTGCATTTTCCACACAAATCAGACCATGCATCTGTTATGTAAAATATTTGATTAAAATGACTGTAACTTTTGATAAATTTAAATGTAGAAATCTCTCAAACTGCAGTTATGATAAAGTTCACTTGACAGTTATGACTAGGATTTATTATTCATCATGGATATAAAATCAACAATCGAGCAAGTGTCTTAATTCTAGCACATGATACAGAGCCTTTTGATTGAATCATAATCAACTTATTATGTGTTCGGGTCATGGATGTCAAAAAATTAACTTGACGGCAGAGTGAAGTGAAGCTAAGCAGAATGATGATGCCACTTGTTGAGAAAAGATGGTAAGTAGTTATGTCTGGAGCCACCTGATCATTATCCATTGGTGTGCATGGAGCTTTATCTGCTCCACATACTACCACTTTCAGAAAAAAAGTGTGGGAATGCAAAGTGATTTACAGCTTTAAAAGCTACAAATCAGAGCTGCCATATAGAAAGTAATGAGACATTATGCATGCCTCTGATGAAGGAATGACTTTAAAAGCTGTATAACAACAAAGTGTCTAACAGCTTTCAACGTTGTTTCAGCTTTTTGCCTCTGTTCTGAGGTGGCACTTACAGCCGCAAGGCTGTAACATGAGATTAGATCTTAATAGCACTTTTCTTACATAAACAAAATTACCTTTTTTCTGAGTAAACATCCTGACTATGATCCAAATGACCCACATTTGATTAACAAAAGGGGCATTTGAGGCATGGGCAGGGAAGGATGGGCATTCCCATCAAGGAGTGAGGGCATTCATCTGGATGTTACTCGGTGTCTGATCCCTGAATGATACTGGGAACATGAATGGAGTGTTGTGGCAGAAGGACATTGGCTGAGTCAACTCAGAGGTAGAACAATACTCCAGCACATCCTCCACTGCTTTCCCACCCACCAGATGTAAATAGGCGATCATGTAGGGGAAATGGGTTGGGCATAAATAGAACCCCCCCCATAGCAATATAGTGAAGCTCTGGAGTGCCTATTGGAGTAGTTCAATTGGGCCATGCAAGATCTGTTTTCTGTGGATGCCCAGGGAGAAAAGCTCAATAATATAAAAAAAAAAAAAAAAAAAAAGTCTACGCTATGGCTTGATCTCCTCACCCTTAATCAGATTATGTCTGGGAGAGACTAATAGGGTAAGTAGACCTAAAGATCAGGGACAGGCACCAAGGTCTTCTGACAGTCACATGAGGAAAAAAAATTGCCTTTTTCCTGAATTCAGAGTGTAACTGTGGCATTTAATGTAGTACAATGAATGGTCACATTCACTTTAATTCCTTTATGTCACAACTATACGGAGACATAAAAAATTCTGGTGTAGGAACAAAATGTGCACATTCTATAACAAAAAAAAGAAAAGAAATGGCTGGCAAAAAACAAAACTTGGTGAATACTTAAGCTTTGACAGTACAAACAACAGCTGGTGAAACCAATCCACAGGTCCATAGAACACCACCAACCATAGTAGTTATTGATTTTGTATATACTTGTTAGTTCTCAACGATTTTGTATATTTATGTAATGTGGTTTTAAGTCAATTAGTCATATTAATTCACATGTGATCAATTACATATTCAAATTTTGTATTTATAGTAAGGCAAACCAATGGTGTTTGTATTCTGATGAAGTCAGCTGTGCTTGCTGACAAAAGCGCTCAATAAATTGTTTTGAACAAAAGTTGGTGGTGTTCTGTGGACCTGTGGTTTGGTTTCACCAGTTGTCGTTTGTACTGTCAAAGACCTTTTGTGTGGTTCTTGGTTTGTGCTGGTGCTTGGTGTGATCAACTATGGGTTCTACGTCATGCACCATCATTTTGGGTGAAGACCCAATGGAGAATATAGGACTTTTGACTCAACTTCTACAACAGCTTTCCAGAGAAGCAATGCAAGTCCACAACAGTTTACGTAGTCCTAATTTGTCCATTGATACAAGTATTCCCCTTGGGCAGGGGAGTAATAGTAGACAAATACAACCCAAGGTATGGCATGGTTTTATATCTGGTGGTGACAATGTAAGTTTTGCTACTTGGTTTAACAGAGAATGTTCATTTAATTGCCTTCAAAATACTGAACGTGGGAGGGGGACTTTTCAAGAGACATTAAACTTCTTTGAAAATAAACTTATCAATGTTAGGAAGTTGCAAATCGAAAATACTTACTTCCGTGAATGTATTAAGAATAAAGTGGTGCCGAAGGGGTTGCGGAGCTGGAAGTACCCCAACGGTCTTGTACCTGACTCCATGCTTCATCGTGAGTTGATTGCTCTGTTTGACAGGCAAGGCACGGAGTTGTTGGAGATACTCATGAAACATAATAAAGATACCACTGACTTAATGCACTCTGAGTTAATAGAACTTGATAAAAATCTGCATGACGATCTTTTGTTTGATTCATCAATTTTAGCATATAAATCTATTTTACAGAAAGCAAACAGACTTATAGGGGATATTCAGTTAAAAAAGGCAAAAAACTACAGAGAGACATTGCAGCTTACCAGGCTGGGACTGCATAGCCAAAACCACCGTCTACTTTGCAAACTAAAACACCACCTAATTTCATCGGTGGTATAGAGGACAGCCAAGGAGGTGGAGCTGAACAGCGACCCAACAATGACGTCGCTTTAGGGTGGGACCCTCTATGCAGGTCCGCAACCAGTACAGGAATCAATGGAGTCGGCAGGAGAAACAACAAACAAATTCATTTTGGGGCGGCAGCAACAAATTAATTCATTTCGGGGAGGACAGATGCAGTCCAACAGATGGAATTAATTATGGGCAACAAAACCACCTTTGGTGGCTCTGAAGATATAGAACATTGTTACAAACTCATTCCAGGGGTTACAAACTTTGACCAGGTGAGTTCCGATGTAGCTTTTGGTTACACGGCTCATATGAATGGGAAAGGTGACTTTTTGTTTATAATTACTCTGGGCGGCATTTTGACTTGGAATTGCCTGAACTATTTAGTAAAGGTTTTAACTTCATTTCCACTAAGAGAGCGAACTTGGAGGAACTTATTCTAGATTTAAAAGTATATGTTAGAAAGTTGAATTTATGTTTATTGTTTGGGAATGAATTACCGCACAATCAACACAATGCTTTTTATAGGAGCAGTATGTTCAACCCTCCTCTACCAAGTGTGCTAATTATGTTTGAAGCCCTGTGTGATTTTGATTTTAGGGCAATGCTGCAAGATAAAGTAGACACTGATATGTGGAATTTAACTAGGAGTGAAACAATGTTGCTCAGGAAGTTAACGGCTGATAAATCCTTACGAATTATGAAACCTGACAAGAAGGGGGGTCGTCATTATGACCAGGATTGACTACAGTAATAGGATGAATGCTTTATTATTAGATGGTGTTATTTACAATGAAGTGTCTTTGAATCTAGTTAATATTTCACACCACAAAATTGATCTGGCGTCAAAAGATTTATTTGATCAGGGTCAGATTAATGTGGATTTATACAATATTTAAAGGTCAGCCATCCTAGGGTACCGAATATTTTCGGTATCCCGAAAATACACAAGAGTTTAAATGACCCCCCCAATGAGACCAATTGTCATTACGATGGGATCGAAAACATTCTTTATTGGTAAATACATTGATTTAAAGTTGAAAAATGTTTTGAGCTCTGAATAACACATTTGTATTGATTCATGGCACTTTTTGAAAAAACCTAAATGAAGTTACAGTCAAAGATTATACTTCTTTTTTGACTGTTGATGTTGTGAATTTGTTCAACACTCTCCCACATATTTTGGGGTCAGAATAGTTTGAGGAGTTTCTCTTTTTTTCAAGGAGGTTTAACAATAATGATATTTCGATTTTATTAACATTGATGGAGCTTGTTTTAAAGTACAATTTTATTTACTTTGAAGGTCAGTTTTTTATACAACAATGAGGGGTAGCAACGGGGGCATGTTGTGCTCCCATTTTTGCAAATATCATTATGCTTATGCGGGAGCAGAAGTTTCATTTTAAATCCCCTTACACTAGTTCATAGGATGTTTATGTACGTTTCATTGATGATTTGTTTTTTGTGTGGAAAGGGGATGAGGATGAAGTGGAAGAATTTATTGAATTCGTTAATGGTACAACTGATTTCCTTCCATTTAAGTTCGAATACAGGAAGGATGTTATTAACTATTTAAATGTGTTAGTAAGTAAGGATCTTGAACAAAAATGTTTAGTTAGTAATGTGTACAGGAAGCCTACTTACAGCAACAGCCTGTTACATTACCAAAGTTGGCACCCAAAGCACATCAAGAAAGGCCTGGTGAAAGGCAATATGTACGAATTTCACGTATGACCACAAGGGATGGTGATTTTAGTGAGCAAAGTACATTATTGAAAGATATGTTGGAAGCAAGGGGGTATCCATTGAAATTGATTGACAGGGTGTATGATTAAATACTCACCAAGAGGGGGGTGGGTATTTTTGCCCCCTTGTTAAACAATGATAACCAGAGTCCCCATGTTTATTCCAATACTGTAGCCTTACAGAATGATTTTGAGGAAGTATGTTCTAAAGCTACTTGGAAGTCATCATTTGTTACAAAATTTTGTGCTAACTATAAGGCTATCACATACATTTTGTGCAAAAATTGGACCATATTCAACCATCAAACCAATATTTTGGAGAAGGTGGGGAACAAACCCTGTATCATTTATAGGAGGGGAGTGTCTTTCCAACAACTGTTGCAGATGAACAATGAGGTTGGACAAATACAGGCTAAAGGGATTAAGCCTTGTGTTTTTTGTTTAGTGTCCCTTTATTGGTAGAGGTAACTATATACGTATTAATGGTATTAAAATTAATATCTCAGGGAATTATTCTTGTTACACTAAGAGAGTGGTTTATGGAGCCACATGTTTATGTCCAAGTTTTTATATTGGGAAGACCAAAAGAAACTTCAGGGAGAGGATTTACGAGCACATTAGAAATATCAATACCTCCAATTCCAATAATGCTTTGTATAAACATGTAGCACAATTTCCTGGACATAATTTTAAATTTTTATTATTGAAAAAGTGGCTCAGAACATTAAGGGAGGACCATGGGAGGATTACCTTAATTTTAAGGAATTATGGTGGCAAATTAAACTCAATACCACTAGTCCCCCTGGCCTCAGTGACAATATTAGTTTTAATAGTTTTTTGAAGTTACAAACGCATTTTGGGTGAATTGAACATTAGTTACTTTGCTATTGACATTCATCATTAAGGTTTTTAAACAGGTAGTCATTGATTTTGCACATATTTGTTAGTGCTCAATGATTTTGTATATTTATGTAATGTGGTTTTAAGTCAATTAGTCCTATTAATTCACGTGATCAATTATGTATTCAAATTTTGTATTTAAAGTGAGGCAAACCAATGGTGTTTGTATTCTGATGAAGTCATCTGTGCTTGCTGACGAAAGCACTCAATAAATTGTTTTGAACAAAAGTTGGTGGTGTTCTGTGGACCTGTGGTTTGGTTTCACCAGTTGTCATTTGTACTGTCAAAGACCTTTTGTGTTGTTCTTGGTTTGTGCTGAATACTTAAGCTTGTTTAAACAAAAACTCAAATAGCTTTACATAGCTTTTAAGATGTCAAAAATAAACTAAGACAAACACGCTTACCAAAATCAAAGGCACTTTCTTCAGCTGTATCAGAAGTCAAACTCCAAGCATTAGTAATCTGAAGTATTCATAAAAGACAACAGACTTTCTTATGAACCCAAAAGTAAGTGCCCAGTTTGCCGTCTCAAAGATTTACAAGGAATTCTACTACAAAAAAGGAGGAAACCAAAGAGAAGGATAATGTACCACTTGTATAACTGGTGTAGAAAGACAAGATTTGTGTGGTCAGGTAATATTCTATGTGATGTCTATCAAAAGTCAAAAATACAACTGCTGATCCTCCTACAAAGCCTTTTTAATCCATTCATGAAAAAAATGGATGTGCACTGCAACTGCTCCTTCACCACAACCAAGCTTGCTTACTGCAAGTCAAAGCAAGGAATAATAAAATAGAAGAAGATATGCAGAGTCGGGCTGGTTTATCAGAGCAGAATGAAGACTGATGATTACAGAAAGGAAAAGGGAAAAAGACTTCAGATGTGCAATGACACCGACTTAGAAATTTCGAACAAGACACAATGAGAGGCTAGAAAAAGCAAAAATCATAACCCAGGAAAGAAGTCAAGTGTTGCTTTACCTTAAGGGAGAAACTACACTGTGTCCAAAAGTTGAATGTCCAGTGCAAAAAAAAAAAATACAATATCTAATTACATAAGAAAACAGACGTTTACAATATTGTAATGAAAGGAAGTTGGTCGAAAAAAAGCTGTTAAAATAGTAATAATCTGATGCAAACCAGTACTAGCTGTAGCTGGACTGTTATCTCACAATTTTGTAGAAAAGGAATACTCCAATACTCTTACCTGCTCAGCTGTTTTGGGGAATAAGCGTAAAGAGTAAATTATTTACTTCAGCTTCATTGGTGATGCCAAACAGACAAAGTAGAGTCAAATGAATGTTGACAGGGAATCAGCAGTGATTAAAGCTTTATTACGAGAGCCATCAAATGAGATCATATGGTCTGAAGGCAGGACAGAAACTCAAGTTTCAAATGACATGAGATGGTAAACAACCAGGAGCAGAAGTATTCTGCAAAGAAAAGGAACCCAGACAATGTATAGTATATGGAGAGGACTAACGCTCATACAGAAAGTATGCAAGTTATCTATTCAAGATAAATATGGCTAAGCAGCATAAATAAATTATACATTTTGAGAGAACATAATGGATGCATTTGCATTTATAATACATAAGCCCACCTCCATACCAAACCTATACCAGTATCGGTACACCAGAGATCTATTCCATTTCTTCCCAAACACCTTCAATGACATCCTGCAGAAAACTAACTGGAGCCCACTAAAATTTCTCCCACTCAGTGAAGCTGTAGAATTCTTCATTACTACATTTCTTAGGAGCCTAAATAGTCTTGCTCCACTCCGGCTAAAAAGGATGAAGGCAAAACATGCTAATTGGCTAACAAAGTCCAGAAAACAAGTTACATCTTCTAGGGAGAAAGCCTGGCAAAAAAAAAACACTATCTAACCTCACTCAGTATAAACAACTTCGCAATGAGGCTAAATGCCTAGTTATCAAAAACTAAAAAAGAATACTTCCAGGGTATCTAAGACCAACACAGACTAAAGCCCAATAATTTCTGGGGAGCAATCAACTCCCTCCTCCAACCTGGAGCTAACAACAACCCATGTCTTAACCCAGAAAGAACACCCTCTGAGATTGCCTCCTTATTTAGCACATATTTCGACACCATCAGAAAACTTACTACCACCTTCCCACCCATTTTAACTAACCCACCAGGACCTCCATCTGTACATTCCCTTTCATATCCTTTGCCTTCCTTCACACTAACACCTATACCCACCTCCACCATCAAAAAACTTCTTCACAAACTCAAATCCTGTACCATTGCCCCAGATAACTTACCCACAGAATACCTACAATTCTCAGCCTACTCCATTGCATATCCCATCAGCATCCTCCTCAACAGGTCCATTCAGGAATCCTGCATACCCGATATCTGGAAAAAGCATTTATTTTTCCACTTCATAAAGGCGGCATCAACTCCAATATCTCAAACTTCCATCTTACTGCCATGCTCTCCCCAATCACAAAATACATGAGAAATGCATTCCCACACAGCTCCTCCATCATCTGATACAACATCAAATCCTCTCCCCACTCAACATGGCATTAGGCCTGGACATAGTACTAACACTGCCCTCATTTCCTTCCTGGACACAGTAAATAGAGCTCAAGATGTGGGTTCTTTAGTCTCAGCACTCTTCCTGGATTTATCAAAGGCATTCAACACTATTTCCCACTCCCTTCTGCTTACTAAACTCTTAAACCTTGGTCTATCTCCCCCTACCCTACAATGGTTTACTAACTATCTCAGTGACAGGCAGCAATCTACTAAATGGCAACACTCTTCCTCCCCTTTTACAACTACAAATACAGGTGTCCCCCAAGGTTCAATACTGGGGCCCCTCTATATTTGTCAACTTCCATTCCTCTCTTACCCACAGTACTTATATCCAATATGCAGATGACTCCACTATCATCTGCTCCTCTAAATCTGCCACTGCACTACAGCTTCTAACCCAAGAACCATTTATTTCCACCAAAACCTGGATGTCCCAAAACCATCTTGCCCTCAATCCCAATAAAACAAAACTGTTAATATTTACTCCCACAAAATCCAGCCCTGTTGACAAGTCACTATTCTCAGTTCACTCGTAAAACAACACCATCATTGAAGTCATTCCTAGTACCAAATTACTACGTGTTATCATTGAAGACAAATTAACTTTCGACCCTCACATCTACAGCAACATCAAAAAAACACATCAAAAACTAGGTGCCCTGTATAGGCACAACTATTTTCTTAGCCCCTCTGCAAAAAAGGCTCTTGCCTCATCCTTCCTGCTTCCAACACTTATATATGGTGCTCCCATCCTTACCAATTTACAGTCCTCCTTGAGAACAAAACTAGACTCTTGTTACAACAAAGTCGCTAAATTTGCTACAAATGCAACATTTTCTACCCATCACTGTTTCTCTCTGCATCAACTAAATTCGCTAGAATCCCCTCACTATCTCATTTTTCTACAATTAATTACAGCCTATAAGCTCATCTACCACCCATAAACCCATCCATCTCCTCCATACTGATTATGTACCATCCCAATCAACACCTCAGGTCCAAAAACAAATGCTACTGTCCATAGAGAAACCTAAGCTCTCAGTCGGTCAAATGTTGTATTCCTACACCGTCTCTAAGGCATAGAATAATCCCTTCTCTCAAAACTATCAACAGTCCTGCCTCTTTTAAAAAAATCCCCTCAAACTACATCTCTCCTCTCACTGGTTATGCTCCTCTACCCTAACACACAGCCCCAACTCCTGACTTTTCTCCCTGGTGTTACAACTTTACTATTACAATCATTTCCTTCCCTTCACTCTGCCTACTTCCTACCTTCCCTGCCACTCTAGCCTGACTTTTTCCATCCTTAGCCCTTGCTTCTCCTCCTATTCTCACATTGTACTTAACATCCCCACTGCATTGAACCTTGCACACATATTACATTCATGTGCAATTTGAATATATGCCATTTATTATCTCTATTTTCCATGATTGTAATTATTTTCTTTCAAGGTCATAGTACTGCTCAAAATTTCTTTATATGTATTAATATTTTCTTTGTATGTAATTATTGTGGAGCTTTTCTCCTCAGGCCTCCACTGAAAATGGGCTTTTTCCAGGCCCACTGGACTTTCCCAGTTAACAAATGCAATAAATAGACAGAGATGTACTAGTGACTTTTGGAAATGCAGAGCTGCAGAAAAGTGTCAATCACATTTCAACAGACTTGGTAGTAGCATGAACTGATCTAGAGAGAGAGAGAGAGACTCTATAGGATGTGAGTGCAAATCAAAAATAATAATACTGAAATGTGAAGATATGGAGAGATTATCAGACAGATATACAGACATATGGACTCTTCATACAGTTGTATTGGAGTATTTAATGACTATGGAAACAAACAAGTTTCAAATATGTTTTGAGATGTGGTCAGCAGTGTGATGTATGATAAGACTACTGAGCTCTTGTTGAAATTACAAGTGTGAGCCTCAGAGTACTGAAACTATAAGTGTGATTAAAGAAACATAAACCAGGTCCAGGGCTGCAGTATCTTGGATTATTCATCTTACTCTGAGATGTTCTTACCTTTGCTGGAGACAGAGAAAAAAACAAAACTCAATATATTGATTAGCATTCGGTTGAGTAATTAACAATGGTGGATTGTTCAGTCAAATAAATAAATCAATAAAAACAGGAAGTGGTACCCACCACACTCCATACCATTTAACTATACCGATTCTCAGACTGCATAATGGCGCAGGGAAAAGGAGATATTTCCTTAATCCTGCTGTTCACTAACGCAGATAAAACTATTAGTGCAGCAACAAAACAAGACTTGATTGAGCGAGTAAACGATTCCCGTTCTGAGAAAGTACACCTCTTGACCAACTTCAGGCATGTGGAGGCACAGTACCCCATGCTATGGTGTAGAAGATACTTTAATGGCATTACAGAAAAATTTATTTGCTGTTTTTATCATTATTTGCACTTTAAGGTTCATACTTATGTGACAAACAAATATAGCTGTACACTTCTAAAGTGCAGCCAACATATCTGCATAGCCATAAAGCTAATTTTACATATATTTAATGTAGGATAATGCAGGTCTACCTCACACCTATACATTACAAAGGAAGGAAGTAGCACATGTTGTCAACCATTTAAAAAATGTCACTACAGCTACTGGAATGCCTACCATATAGTGTCACCCTCTTCATCTGGTAGACACAATAAAGGCCAAATGGCTAGGTGTAACCCATTGACCATCTGTGTTATTTGGAATTATCCTGATAAGCATTATAAATCTACACATCTAGTGTAAGTGGTTCAAGAGGTAGCAGTCACCTTCAATGACATGAAGATTAGAAGGCCGGAGGTTCTATCCCTTCACCATGTTCTTGTATTCACATGGACACTATAGTACAGTAAAAGGAAGGAGCGCTACTCCTAAACTGTCATCCTTCAGAACAGGCCTTAAGCAGAGGTATCAGAGGGCCCATCTACCTCTACTAGTGGCAGGTCAGATGGATTTGAAAACAATCCTGGCACTTAGTGAAAGAAAAAAAAAGAAAAATTAAACTGGAGCTCATGCCAAATTACTCCAAAACACCACAAAAACCACCTCAGTTGCCCCATAAAAAAAACAGACCACACCTACTCAGAATAAACTAGTCAAAAATAAAAGGTACAATGGAGGAGTACAATTCTGTAAGCAGAAATGTAAATTATATTTGTATTTACCAATAAAAATGTGGCAGTTTAGATGTAAGACTCACTTTAAAATTCGAGTACAAAAGCTGAGTCATTTTAATTTACTCTACTGTGGCCAATCTGGGAAGTTCTCGATGTGAAAGTTGCCAGCATGACACTCTCCTTCAAGCCTTTTAACTCTCTGCTGAACTAGATTGTTACTTTTACCAGAGTGACAGAATGCGAAGTGAGGAAACTTTGCATCTATCTTCCTCAGCTTTACCTATGACCTGCATAAACCCTGCACATATTGGCACAGCAAAGATGGTGCGATTTCCACCTGCTCAGCTATAACTTCCCAGATCATTATTATGGGGATTCCACATTTTATTTTACATTTGTTTACTAAAAGGTCTGACTGGGAATAAATCCTCTTTTCAACAGGGCCCCTATGAGAAAAGCTCTAACATTATAGTAAAATGCTCAAAATCTTTACAATATTACAGAAATTAATACACTTTTTATAATAATTGACAATAAGTGAAAAGGAAAAAAAAATGTATACTCAGTGCTTGGATAATTATAATGAGGCCACATGTTTAAGAGCAGTGATTACAGCAGTCAATACACACATAAAGTTCCAGACTAAAAGTGTACATTTTCAAAATGAAAATCCTTCATCTCAGATTTGTTACAGCACAACTAAGTTTGTTGTTCTCATTTAACTACACGTAATGCTCATCATTCCATAAAAAATATATAGATCTGATCCTTTAGAATACAGTATTAAAATGTTGAACTTTTTTCTCTCCTGGTGAAAAGTAAAGGCTCCAAATTGACATGCATGTGGTTTGTCATCAATCTTTAGGCATTAGCTTAGCAAGGGCTATGTACAGATCCGAGTAAAATTCACAAATTATGTGAAGGTATATACAATTAGGTTTGGTGACAAGATAAGAAAGTGTTGTAAAATTGTGTCAATTACTTTTAAAATGATCCTAGACACCATTTAACATTTAATACTGAAAACGTTGATGATCAGTATTGTTATAGCCCTAGTAGTCGATTCTTAGCTGTTCGAGTACCACCCATCTAAACAGTACTCTCATCCAATATGTGTACTGTGGTTGTTTGAGTACCACCCATCAAAACAGCACTCTCATCAAATATGTGTACTTTTGTTGTTTGAGTACCACCCATCAAAATGACTTTCTCATCAAATATGTGTACTTTGTTTGAGTACCACCCATCAAAACAGCACTTTCATCAAATATGTGTACTGTGGTTGTTCGAGTACCACCCATCAAAACAGCACTCTCATTGAATATGTGTACTGTTCCTGAGTACCACACATCAAAATGGCACTCTAATGGAATAGGTGTAGTTGGACTTACCAAGTACCACCTATCAACAGAGCACTCTCATTGAATGTGTGTATTGTGGCTGTTTGAGCATCATCACTGAATATGTATACTGCCTGATGAGTGGATTTGCATGCATTACTGCTTGAGAGGTGTGTTATAGAGAGGTGAGATTTGTTCTGTGTGATCTGGTGTGTGTGTGTGTGTGTGTGTGTGTGTGTGTGTGTGTGTGTGTGATCTGGTGTGTGTGTGTGTGTGTGAGATCTGGTGTGTGTGTGTGTCTGCCTGAGTAGTTAATCACAAGTACTATGTGTGTGTGAGAGAATGATTCAGGGACTGTCATGTGTTTGGATAGATACTTGCACTGTCTGTAGGTTTTATGTTTTTAAGTGACTAAGTATAGTCAGGGGGATGAGGCATTTGGCATCTCTTGTATATAAAGAAGTGTTGACTGTGTTTAGGTTGTCCATGGTCAGTATTTGTAGGAAAGTGTGCCCCAACACTTGCTTCAAGGTAATTATGACTGTGTAGTTAGTTATATAAATTTGGGATGGGGTGCTGTCTGTGTATGAATGATGAATGACTATAGTCTGTGTCTGTGTATACATAAGTGCATGTGCTGGAAGGGTAGTGAATGATCTGGGACATCTGGGTGTGTTTGGTCAGAAACCTGTGGTAATGGTAGATTGTGTTTTCAGGTGATTATATTTAAATAAGAAGATTAGCTGTGTGTTTGGTGTGTAATGTATGCAACGTGAGTGTGATCTTTGTGTAGGTTGTGCGTGAGACAAGTGCTTGTGCAAATCTTTAAGTCAGGGGGGTGAGAAGGCAGTCAGTGCTAAGTCAGCTTGTACATGTGCATGTGTGTATTGTTCCACGATTACAAGTGTAAGGCTACTGTAGTTGCATTCCTGATTGTGTCTGTGCATGTAGTAACGCCATTTAACCACTGTACAAAAAGATATTTATCCTACACATATATATGTAAGCAATGGACAAAGTGTAAGCAACATTAAAAAATTCAGTAGATGATAAGGATTGGGATAAGTACCAATAATCATGTCCTTTTCAAACAAAAAATCTCAACTTCTTTTGGTTGCTGACTATAACAGACTGGTGACTTTAATTTTGGGATTCCATGCAAAGTAATAAAATAGCAAGTAATTTGAAGGCATCAAGCTGAGAAACATTAAAGCTTGAATTGTTTCTCTGTCATTTCCAATGGTTGTATATCAAAGTATTCAATAATCACTCATAAAGAAGTATTTCATAGAACTATTCTGTTAATATGTGAAACAACAGTTAAGTTATCATGAATTCTCCGTTTCAAAAAGACTTGCAAATAATCCCTGAACAGAAAAGCTGTCATCAACATAACAGACGTGATCTACACTCCCCAGCAGGTTATTAATAATTGGTATTTGGATTTGCCCAGAGATGGTGGCTCTGTAAAAACATTTTCTAGAAGTAACGAAACTATTTCCTTAAACAGCATCTCAGTGCTAGCTGCCTAATAAATACCTCAAAGTATCTCAGCAAGTGATACAGAACCGGTTGAAATGTAATGAAAGATATCTGTCAGAGTTTATGTATTATTCATTATACTGTCAGGTAACGTGATAAAGAAGAACTACAAAAAAAGAAATTTATAAGAAAGTTAAACTGTCTTTCTAGGACCAGGTGTTCTATAACACATTAAATCATGTCAGGGAGTGACGCAGGATTGGCAGTAATGCAATGCAAGATAGCCATAAGGGACAATGTATTATTCATTAGATAGTGAGAAGACATAGAAATGCTTTTAAATAACATTGTTTCTGTTCTTTTGTTCAGTTATATTCACACCTTACAAGAACTTGGAAGTAATATCAACAAGTTCCAAAACATGTCAGTGAGCAAAAATAAAAAAAAAAACTGAACTGCATATAATGAAAATACAGATATATTTGGTTATATAAATTTTAAAAGATGTATAATTCAGTATTTCTTGCAATGTATGTACATTATGCAATGAGTTGCACATATGATTGGACAAATTTATGTTCTGTAGTTATTAGACATGCACACGAGCACACTAATTTTCAATCATATACATATAAAATATGCGCACACATATATCTATATCTCTATATATCTATGCATATGTATCTATCTATATATATATATATATATATATATATATATATATATATATATATATATATATATATATTGAGAGAGAGAGAGATTCATATAAAACACACATTTTTTTTCTGCTCCTTTATGTATTATTCTTTTACTCTACAGTTTCCAGTGGTATTGTAAAAACAACGATGCTATAGATCAGAACTGCCAATGTCAGCTCTGACTAACTGAGATCACAAACGCATGTAGTTAAGCTGTTGTGGAGACATGAAAATGAATATTGCCAGTGGTGTGTTTGATGGAGACAATCACAGCATTCAGACAGACATACCATTGTCAATCATAGACTACCAGACAGCAGACCTTGTTATATTGGACAGCATTATCTCCTGACATCCTCTCAGCAGCATTGTTCAGTTCTGCAAAATATATTTAATTCACACACAAGTAGAGGTGTTGTTTGTACAGCTCACCAGCCTGGTGCCAGTGTTGTGCATGGGCAGAAAAAGGAGTAATGACCACGCATTCAGGACAATCTTAGCATAATCTTTCAGTGGATGGGTTTGGCATAATGGATAAGGTCTTTTCCTCATAGACACAAAGTACTGGGTTTGATTCTGACCTCAAGTTATTGGCTAAACATAAAATAGCCATCTAGACAGTTAGCCTAGTATTCAGCTAAGAACCTATATACTAAATACAGTGAGGTGAGTGGTAGTGCTCATTTTTCTATGGTAGTGACATTACATGGCCTGCAAGTAACTCCGGATGTCCTGTTTAATGTCTCGTGTTTCATAATCCATGTATTAATTCTTAAATGTGATGAAAGGGTCCACTCAATTTGACTTACATCAGGTGGAGTATAAATGGACCCATCTACAGCCTCTGTGAATCATGCAGCGGGCTAATTTCCACAGGAAGAGGAGTAATTAATGGCTCACAGTTATGTTATATCCTGGTGAGGCCCAATCAGTTATGGACTGTTTTAGTGACTTTTTTCCCTATAAAGACATTTATCAGTATTACACGGATCTTTCATTGGGGCTTCTCTCTGATCCCCTTACTTAATGTAACATCCTTCACTCTTCTGCAACCTCTGAAGAGGTGTGAACAGTTAGTGAAATAGTCTATTCATTGATTTTAACTTGGCATACCCTACAGGTTCCACTCTCATGCAATAGAAGACAGTAGCAGACTCCAGTATTACTGTAGTTTCTCAGAATTTCATGACCTTTAATATCATGCTGCCGTATTGTTTATTGCTGTAGGCACAAACCCTTTCTGGATGCCATGAGGGGTTCATAAATTCTCAAACTGATCCACATTTATTTTTTAGTGTCTTGTGGTACACAAACTGCTTTATAAAATTGTTTCCAATTTTCTGTATATTGCATCATAATCTTCTTCATAATGCATTTTAAAGAGGCAGTTCTGTTAACTTTATGACAGGTTCATTGGAAATGAATCAATTTCTTAAGGTTCGAAAGCCATTTCTATATTAATTTTGCCTGTGCCTTAAAATGTTTGGAAATTTAATAGGGAAAACTATGAAACATACAACAACACATACATTGCACTGTAAAACTGCTATCCATACTACATATAAAGACCAGTACATTCTATGGTGCAGAGCATGTATACTGCTAGGTTATTTTTGAAGGAAACTAATGACTGCCAAAACATATTCCATAACTTTGGAAAGTGTTGTACGATGTATATGCCATGTTTTTTTTTTTCCCTTATTCATATGCATCTGTCTTGTTTTCTTTTTAATGTTTGTCTTTCTCTTCAAGGAGGGCATTTTAGGCATAGACTTTCAAAAAGAACTACATCATAGGTAGGTACTCGACTATTGGCCCTGGGGCCTATATAAGCCTATCCAAAAAAGTACCCTGGCTTTCGCCATCCAAGAAAATTATTTTCCTGTGACCCTGTCAAGCAGAGCCACAGAGGTGATCCCAGGGGTGAATTTCCTATTTCCCATCCAATCATCAAGATTTTTCTTGAAGAGTGCTAATGAGGAGCTTTGTTTGATATAGATAAGTAGTTTGTTCCAGAGTATGGGAAGTCTCTGGGACAGGAATCTATCCCTCCAGCATGTTCTGTTTATTGTGGTGATAAGGTTTAGGTCCCTACAGCATGTAGCTCAGAGGCATAGGGATTTCTTTAAGTGGAGCATGTCCAACAGCTCTGGGTTTGACATAGCTTTGTATGTTGGGCCGAGATCGCCTCTGAGTAGGCGATATGCAACGGTATAAAGCTGGAGTTTTTTGAGACAGAGACATCAGACATTGCCTTATGGATAAAGCAGCTAATTTCTATAAGAAACCATAAATAATGACACTTCCTGAAGACTTTTTGAATTAAGGAGGTTATCGTTTTGTCTTTTCAAGTTTCAGATAACTAGCTTGAAGGCTTTGAATCAATAAAGGGTTAATCAGTGTGATATGAAGTGGTATAATGATATCTCTGAAATGATAGGACATGACCTTTAGAATCAGAAGGGATTCAAAATGTTTTCATTCTGAATTTAGCTGATATATACTGTCCAAAATTTAATCTGTTGTCTACTACTATCAGTAGATATTTAATGGTGGAGCAGTGGTTTGCATTATTGCCTCACAGCAAGAGGCTCACCAGTTCGATTCTTGGCTGTGGTGCCTTCTGTGCGGAGTCTGCATGTCTTCCCTGCATTCATGTGGATTTTCTCTGGGTGCTCCGGTTTCCACCCATGTTATAAAGACATACATCTGGAGTGTTTCTCCCCGGGCCTCCACTGAAAATTGACTCATTCCAAGTCAGAGTTTCCCAGTAAACAAATGTTAAAATAAAAAAAAAATTAAAATTAAAAAATAAGTGATGCCTTTATATCTGAATATTTATATTGCAATCATAGTTTATGACCATTCTGTCAAGTGTCATTGTGTTCCATTTATTTCACAGGTTCATCGGTGAAGACAAGGCTAACTGGCCAAAAAGGCCATTTTATGCCTAGCCAACAACCACAGATCAGAATCAAACTCTGTACCTTGTGTCTATGAGGTGAAATGTGTGTGAAACCACTGTTTTTATACCAAGTGTGTACTTTTACAGCTCTTCTTACAGAATTTTAGAATGCGTTATTAAAGCACATATGTTTTCCAGTTTGCAAATATCAGTATATTTTGTTATCAGTAACCTATTTAACATTTTTATATCTGAGAAAAATGGTCCAGAAATAAATAGGCCCTGCATACAGTCTTTCGCTACATCCCTTATAACCTCAGTCATAGCAAATATTTCTCATGTCCTGTTGCATAACCAGTATACTGCCTAGTGAATTGGATATGGATTGATATTTAATACATTTAATTAATTATTCTGTTACATGGGAAATACTGAACATATTAGTGAACTCAAAATAAGCAGTACTGTGCTATCATTCCTCCATTAACTGTTTTTGTTACCTCATCAGGGACTGCTACAAAGTTTAAGATGTAAGGTGTTCTCTTACGAGCCAATACAGTTCCACATCTAACATTAATAAGCCTCTGTTATCCTGCATAAAAGCTATGTTATTTCTCTGACAATACTTTTGCATAGAATTATGGCCAACATGTAGACCTAAAATCAATTGATCCAACATGTCCTACTCCTTTGTAAAGTGATATCAATTTAGCCTATTACTGTGGGTCAGAGACATGTTCAGATGCTAGTAGCATTAGTTATGTTTCACAGGATTTAGACTAGAGCTGAAAGCAAATCTTGTGCTAATTCTGTGAGGTCAAAGGGATTATCCGAATTAATGGACTTTGTCCACTCATTCTGCAGCATCCATTTTTGCCAACAGTCATTTTTTCAAGTTGAAGTTGCAATTTTGTGAACTTTCTTCTATTACTGTTAAACATTTTGGTGTATTGGCCATTTTTTATACCGTCATTAGTGGATGTGATGTACGATATCACATAGACTTTTGTCATGTTTCATAATGGTGTATTCTTTTATGTCTACACACAGACATGGTCACAAGATAACGGTTAACGTAACATGTACACCTTATAAAAACATTGCAGTAAATTGCTGAATGCAGAAACAGCCTTAACATAGTAAAGTACAGTGCTCTACCATGAAGATGTGCAGCAGAGTGCTGTATGCTAATGAGGCATCTGAGCAGAGATGCATATGCGTATTAGCCAGTGTGCTTTTCAATTGGAACCACCTAATGGAAGTCATCCAGGTGCCACGTGATTCATGAAGATCAGCATGTTCAGTCCCACCACTTTGCATCTATGTTCATTTAAAAACATCGAAAGGAGTACAGGGATTACAGAGTGGGGGTACCACTAGAGACCAGTGGCTCCGAGCAATAGTGAACAGAAGCTACTGCATAAAGGAATTACAGATTTTGTCTGACTTTCAGAACTTGTACGGTCAGAACAATTTTACTGTGGTTACTTTAGTTTTTAATTGCATATTGCTTAAGTGATTTTTGTCATACGGATTGAGTTAAGTTCTTTTTTAATTCTGTGGTTACTTTTTTTTAATTATTCTTTTCTTGTTTTACTTGTTTGCGGCTGAATATAGTTTCCTTAAATGAGTACGCAATTAATGATTTGCTAAAGCACAAATATCTTGCAGTGTGTAATAAATGCTATGCATATTTAAAAGGTAAAACTGATAACACTGGCAATCTATGTTCCTCATAGTAAAAGCTGGATGATTTGCTTACCATTCTTAGAAGTAAATCTAGACTTACTAATGATGATTGCACTTCTGCAATTGGCACAGCTTGGAAAACTGTTGTGACATATATTAATGACTGGATTGGTGAGATAGGCAATGTATTGTCTAAACAGAATATTTTAGCAGGACAGAAATGATTAAGGCAAAGAATTTTCACTATAATAAACAAAGTGTTATTAGACAATACACTCTTACACTTCTATTTCAGGCAAACATTAATAGTAATATTAAACCAGGTATACTTCTATGTCAGGCAAGAATTAATATTAACATCAAACCAGCTATACTTCTATGTCAGGCAAGCATTAATATTAATATCAAACAAAAGAGAAAGAAAAAGTTAACACCTCACTGATAAAGTAAGAGAGTTCATCCTACATTTTGGCTGGGAAGCCCCATTGCAGAAGGTAGTTGTCTCTAGATGTGAAACTGTATGTGGCTCGTAAGAGAACACCTTACATATTGAACCTTGTAGCAGTCCCTGATGAGGTAACAAATAGAGTTAATGGGGGGATGATAGCACAGTACTGCTTATTTTGAGTTTACTAATATGTTCAGTACTTCCCATATAACAGAATAATGAATTAAATGTATTAAATATCAATCCATATCTAAGTCAATGGGCAGTGCACTGGATATGCAACAGGACATGAGAAATGTTTGCCATAGTTGTCTCTATTGGGAAAGTCCTGAGTAGAGCATCCACTCTACAGGTGATGCTTCAACCAACCGACATTGTCCTGGTTTTTATACCCTAGCTGTTTATCCATTTTCCTGGGAACTTAACCTTTAGGGGTCAAAAAAGACTTTCCAGAACAGACTGGAGATGTTAGCCACCCATCCCAAAATGTTCAGTTAAGCCTGTCAATACAATGAGTCTGCAATTTCACTTGAGAAAAATATCAAAGAATGTAACAAATACTTTCTCGGACTTCTAGAAACATAAAAGAATATAATAAGCAGGTGTCTTTTAGTCATGTAGACTAATTCACAGTTGTCTTATCAAACATCTAATAAATAAGTGCCTTTTAGTCAGACAGACTAGATGATAAATAAGTCTGAAAATTGTTCTGTTTCATAGAAAATAACTAAATTATCTCTTACACTCAGTTCTCTATACTGAGACAGAAGTCAATCTGTCATTCATTCAAGGTAAAAGCCTTTCTTATCACATTTGTATCCCAGGCAAAGAGCAAATAAAACACATTTAGGAAATGATGCGTCTATTGTCTGTAAAGATGATCCAGCCCCTATGAAACAGGACGATGCCCCTGGCAACTTTGGAATTCTGGATGTAAGTATTCAGCAATCTGAGGATTCAGTGTGTTTAGCAGGAACAAAAAAGAAAGAAAGGAAGACGTTCACAACTAATAACGAGGAAGAAAAAGAAACTGATTGTAAAGTAAAGAGAATATATACTAAAAAGGACACTGCTTTGTTATGTAACACACAAATTACACGGAATGATAACATTTTACTGTCAGAAAACCTTCAGTCTATAGAAAAAGGCATAATTTTTCAAAAAGAGAAGGTAGAAAAAACACTTAAGGGACAGGTGAAAGGGAAGAAATCAAAACTGAACGTGGTAGGGTTGAAGAACATTACTGTAAGAAAAAAAAAAAGAGAAAGACAGATGACGACTACATGGCTCATGCTGTGGATATACAAAACCAGTTGGATGAGAATTTAATACACAATGAAAACAGTGGGATTAATAAGACTAATAGTGATGAAGATCTATCCTTCAGAACAATTGACAGAGCAGATATTATTGTATTAGAAGCTGAAGATTCTTCAGAGCTGGCCAGCAAAGATAGTCTTGTAGTTGGAGATTCAGTTATTAGAGAAACTGATACTTATATTTGCAGAGATGATAATGAACATTGAGTAGTGTTATGCTTGCCAGGAGCAAAAATAGAAGATGTGAAACAAGCCTTGGAGACCCTTAATGTAATTAAGTATGGATCTGTTTTTTTTCATGTCGGTACATGGGATCTCATCCACAAGGACTCTCTGTTAGTAACGAAATTTCAGCCCTCTTCTACTGGTGTTAGGACATATTTTTCACAAATCACTATAGAAAGGATAGTCAGGTTACTATGACTGAAAGGATTTTCTGAGTAAATATATACATGGAAAATCTGTCCCGTTTTAAAAAAATGGAAATGTATAGAGCATCCAAGCCTTGTTTTAGGCATGTGTGTTCAGACAGGATGGTGTGCATTTGGCATGATCGGGGAAGAGAATTTTTGCAGCAGATAGTTTACAATATTTGACAAACACTAGGCAGTATTTTTGCCAGGTTGAAAATGTAACAGTTCACATATATCCACACTGGATGCATCCCTAATGGCTGTTAATGCTAGGAGCATTAATAATAAAGTTTTTTATTGGAAAATTTGCTATGTTTCCACAAGGTTGATGTTTTTATTGTTTGGGAAACATGATTAGAGAACAATGACTGAAAGCCAGTTCTGTCAGGCTATAAATGTTTTTATTGTAAAAACATTCTAACAAAAAATTAGGTGAAGGTGTTATGATGGGTATTAGAGAGAATTATGAGACCTGTGATTCAGAGGGTGGCCTAATGGTTAAGGTGTTTGCCTTATAAACTCAAGGTGCAGGGTTTGAGTCTCACAAGGGATAATTGGCTAGGCTTTAAATGGCTCACAAGAGCAGTTGGCCTAGTACTAACCTATGAACCTATGAACATGCTCAGTGATAACACCAATAATATAGACTTTGCAACTGTGATAATAAATACAACCCTGTAACATATAACAATTGTTGGAATGTATAGACCACCAAAGTCAAGTGCAGATGACATAGAGGAATTCATACATTTCTTGCATGAAAAACAGGAGGGAAGAATAATATTAGCCGGGACTTAAATTTACCAGAAACAGACTAGAATCATTTTGATTTAACAACATTGGTAAGGAAATTATTCATAACATCTATTCAGGAGCAACCATTGCTTCAGACTGTAAAAAAAAAAAAAAATCTACCGGGGAACGAACATACTAGACACTGTGTTCCTAAAGAAATTACTGTTACTTCAAGTCAAGTTTTACCACCATTGATTTGTGGTGATCATGGGGTTGTAAAGGTTAACTTGTTGATAAATAATTTTGCCAAACTGAAATCTAAATCAAAGCAAGAAGTTTAATTACAGATTATATGGAAGAAATCAGTCACTATGTAAAACTAACCGGAGTGAGGTGTTCAGTGGAAAAACTGCAGATGAAATGTGGAAAGATTTGAAAGAGAAATTGAGTGCAAAAAAATAAAAAAATGTTTAGCATCAGGATCTTGGTATATAATGTCAGAGGGGATATATTTCCATAAGAACAAGATACCTGATTAAGGTGAGAGACAAAAATATAAGAAATGGAGGAGGTGTCAAACTACAACTTTGAAAAATGAAATAAACAAGCTGGACAAACAAATTACGCATAGTGTGAGACAAGATCAAGAAAAATTTGAAGAAAATTCATATAAAGATATTGAGCATAATAAGAAACCTTTTATAGATATATAAATTGTGGAAGGAACAAAGATATACAAATTGATATACTGTCTGCAGATTCTAAAATGTATTCTTAGACACAATAGATTATAGATATAGTTGCAAAATCTTATGCAAAGCAGTTTGGCTCCTCAAAGGGGGGGTGATAAGTTGTCCTAGTGATCTCAGATACTGGAATCAAATTAGATTACACTGAAAAAGAAGTTCACAAACTGGATCCAAACAAAGCATAGGGAAGAGACAGAATTAGTAATAATGACCTAAGAACACTTTAGCAAGAACTTACAGTACCATTATGTCTATTATTCACTAGGCCATATAAATATGGGGAGAGTTCTCAAAATTGGAGACCTGCACTTATTAAACCTGTCTTTAAGGGAAAGGGGAGTAGAACAAACCCAGAGTCATACAAACACTTAAGTCTACTTTCATGTTGTGGAAAAATAATGGAAAAGGTAATATTGGATAAGTTATTGCCATAACTGGATAGATTGGGAATTGAAACCATATATCAGCATGCATATGTTGAAAATATATCTAACAATATAACAGGTATAAATGAAAAATTATGCTGTGATGTAATTTATATAGATTTAACTTCAGCATTTGACAGAGTCATACACAAAACATTGATCAATAAATGAGAACAACTTGGTGTTGATGTACTCTTGATAGGATGGATAGTTGCGAGGCTTACAAATAGGACATGGCAAGTATTTTACAGCAACTAGAAAGATGAAATTCTTGATTACAGTCAAGATGTCACACAGGGCTCTGTCCTAGGCCCTTACTTGCTTAGACGGTACTTACGTATTATCGCAACCAGATTTTCGTGGTTGTGAAACTGGCATGGTGGCATGAAAACAAATGCAGGAAACACCATAAGGTATTAGTTTGACATCCTTACTGATTAGAAATCAGTTTGCCTTACCTTCAGGAAGAGTAACAGTTGTGCAAGCCTTCTTCCTGTTTGCCATGCAGTACACACGCTCGCTTCAATTGTCACTACTGCTGTCATGAGAATGATACAAACTGTTGACAGGTCTGCTTAGAGACCTACTCATAATCGTGTAGATCACACTTCTGCATCACAAAAATGTAAACCAGACAAAGCAGTGTAATGCTACATTTCTTACATGACAGTATTACTTGCAATTGCTGTTATGGGGATTTGATTTTCATAGTTTGAATCTTTTTCTAACTCCTGCCATACTTCTCCAAGTAACCCGCAAAGCACAACTACTACCGGTCTTCCCCTGGGAAATCACATTGGTTAACACTGCATGCTTGAGTTAATCAGGAATAGGTATGGGAAGACGGAACTGACTGAAAACAGAGAAGCTGCTCTTCTGTACATTTCCTTTGCTTAATTTTCAGGGGATGATAATAAGACCGCAATCAACAGGACATTAGTAGCCATTCTTAATCAGGCGTGCATCTGCAAAGCAATACACGCAAGACAGGGAGATGGTTTCTTAAATTGTTCCTGTTCCTAACAGTCAAGTATAGTTTTTAGCCACTTCTGAGGAATTACAGTAACAGTGGTAATTGCTTCCTGCACTCGGATCTGTGGAGGTATGTGCATTTCGCGACCATGAAAATCTGGTTGCAATAATACGTAAGTACCGCCTAGACTGTATCTTTCAAAACTAACCTGTGGTGTTCTACAATCTATATGCAGATGACCTGAAATTGGTTAAACTGATTACATGTGATACAGATAAGGCATGTCTGCAAAAGAACTTGACTAAATTGACCATTTGGGCACAGGAGAATAATATGCTGTTGAATACATCAAAAACTAAGCATATGAGATTTGGGAGATATAAATTTAAAAGTGAATATTTAATACAGCACACAGTGATTGAAACTATAGACTCATTTAAGGACCTGGGTATATGGGTAGATCCAGCAATGAGTTTTTTTCTAATCATATCAACCAATTGGTTAGTGATAGTCATACAACTATAGGTTGCATAAAAAGATTTATAAAGTCTACAAAATCAAAAATGATGAAGTCATTGTCTATTAGTTACACTAGAACCAAACTTGAGTATGGAGTAACAATATGGAAGCCTTATAAGATAACAGGTATGAGTAAACTGGAAAACAATACAGCAGAAATATACCAAAGGCATCCATGGATATGAAAATTTAAGTCATTATGAAAGACTAAAATACCAGAACTTGTACAATGTCATACAGATATTTAAGAGGAGCTCTTATTCAGGTATGTAGGGCATTTAGAGACAACTACCTTTGAGAATGTTTGGGTTATCACAAAGAAATAAAGAATCATCAGACACCCTATGTAGAAGATTCGATAGGAATGAAAAGTGTACTAATTCATACTCTGAGAGAGCAGTTGATATACGGAAAAGACTACCAAATTACATTAAAGCAGGTACTAGTTTAGATATTTTTAAAACAACCTGGGCACTTATTATGGGAACAAGTGTTTTTGGTATACCGGCAAGCTAGAAGGGTATTAATGTCCGTGCTTTAAATATTTGTATGTATGCATGCATGTAGGGATTTCTGTCAGTTAAACCAGTACAGAGATCAGACAATTGTGAAGCAACAGCCATGAGGGATACTACACTTGTGTTATAAGGGCACATACAGCATTGTGGGGATGGATGGTTAGGGCGAAGCACTAGTCACTAGGGATACTCAACTGTGCCATAACAGCATTTAAACTAGTACAATGACTGGGGATGGGGGAACCACTACACACCAGGGATTTCTATCAGTTAAGCCAGTATGGGGATTGGTGGACTGCAGAACCACCAGCCATCAGGGACACTACACTTGAGTCCTAATGGCACCTACAGAAGTATGAGGACCAAGGGGATGGGGAGGCAACACTAGTCACCAGGGATACTACAACTGTGCCTTAAACTAGTACAAGGATAAGGGGGCAGGGGGTACCAGGATATATCAGGTAGTACTTTAAACTCTTGTGTGTTAATTGCACTTATATTGCTAGTGGGATGAGGAGACAACTCAGTGACAGATACATGGACTGTGGTTTGTCTGTGTGTTTGAATGTGTACTTGTGTCTGTGTGTTTGAATGTGTACTTGTGTGTGTGTGTGTGTGTGTGTGTGTGGGAGAGCGACTGAGAGGGATGCCTATACCTACATGATGCAGCCACAGCAACATTGCAGTTGCAACTGCAATTCAAGGATATGCAAATTAGCCAATACATTACTTCCTCATTGTGGCTAACATGTCTCTAAATATATATGTGTATACACACACACACATATATATATATATATATATATATATATATATATATATATACACACACACACACACACACACACACACACAACACACACACATATATATATTAATTCCTTTCACAAGCTTGAAGTTCCAAAACTTTGAAGATCGAAGTTTTGAAACTTGGAATGTTTTGAGTGGAGATCGCCATACAGCATGGAATGAGACATTGCTGTTTTCCATACTGTAGTGCAATCTCGGAGTTGGTATATTTATTTAGCAGGGGGTGTGGGGGTACAGGGGGGCTTTGTCCCCTTGCAAAAATTTAAACAAAAAATATTTTTTATCTTTTTATTACAATTCAGAAGTTTCAAAACCTTGATTTTATGATCTCGACCATTTGCAGTTCGAAGTTTTGAAACTTTGAGCTTGTGAAGTAGATCCAGCTATCTATCTATCTATATGTGCATATACATACATATATATATATATATATATATATATATATATATATATATATATATATATATATATATATTTTGTGTTTATGTTTTTGTTTTACTGATTATAATTATACAAATATGTATTAGTGTCTTTGTAACCATAGTAGACAGTCCCAAACTATCAGTGTGACTTTTTTTGGGCAGATGTGGTTTTCATTTGGCTGCAAACTAGATTTGTAAATGGCACTCCATTTGTGAGATATTTGCATACTTAGGAATAGTATGTGTATCTGAATATTTAATGGACAAATAAATGCAAATATCTGCCCTGCAGTATTGGTTAGACACCATTAGTGTAGAGGTTTTAAGCCCTGAGTCTACTTTTATTTGTTACCATGGAGTCCCATGTAAGCACCCTCTGGTTAAAGTTATGAATGTAATTATGTAGATATGCCATACATACATAATATTTCCAGGAAAACAGTCATAATTTTTCGGTTACCAAGTACATCCTTGTTTTAAGGAGTTATTTGTAATCTCTTTGGTGACTGCGCATGTGAAATACTGAACCACAATCCGTCCACTTGCACAATGATATGCAGAGAAATATTTTTACTGCTGAATAAATATAAATATCTGCTGAATGGTACTACACAAACAGGTGGAAGTAGTGACAACTTTCACTTTTGTAGAAAAATGTAAGCTCTCATATGATACCATGAAGTAGCGTATAACCACCTTATGGTTATGTTATTAGCATAAATACTGACTATGTCATACATTCATAATATTTCCAGAAAATAAATTGTGTTACTAAGTATCCCATCTATCTTAGGAGCTATTCTAATAAGTAAAATAAAAAAAGATTTCCCTGACAAGTCTGTAGATGACAGTATTGGGCTTTGTATCCAGGTACAATTCAGTACAGGCATCATTTTCAAATCTAGGTGCTTAGGATTTCACTCTCTCTTCCTCTCTTGGCTGACCTGGTGTGACTCAGATTGAACTCTACAGTTCCCTTAAAACAGTGTCTACAGGACTGCAATCAGTTTCTCTCAGCATTTAAGCAGATTGAACTCTACAGTTCCCTACAAAACGGTGTCTACAGGACTGCAGTTTCTCTCAGCATTTACACAGATTGAACCCTACAGTTCCCTACAAAACGGTGTCTACAGGACTGGAATCAGTTTCTCGCAGCATTTAAGCAGATTGAAATCTGCAGTTCCCTACAAAACGGTGTATACAGGACTGCAATCAGTTTCTCTCAGCATTTAAGCAGATTGAACTCTACAGTTCCCTACAAAATGGTGTCTACAGGACTGCAATCAGTTTCTCTCAGCATTTAAGCAGATTGAACTCTACAGTTCCCTATAAAATGGTGTCTACAGGATTACAATCAGTTTCTCTCAGCATTTAAGCAGACTGAACTTACAGTTCACTACAAAACGGTGTCTACAGGATTATAATCAGTTTCTCTCAACATTTAAGCAGACTGAACTCGACAGTTCCCTACAAAATGGTGTCTACGAGACTGCAATCAGTTTCTCTCAGCATTTAAGCAGATTAAACTCTACAGTTCCCTACAAAACGGACTCTACAGGACTGCAATCAGTTTCTCTCAGCATTTAAGCAGATTGAACTCTACAGTTCCCTACAAAACACTGTCTACAGGACTGCAATCAGTTTCTCTCAGCATTTAAGCAGATTGAACTCTACAGTTCCCTACAAAACAGTGTCTACAGGACTGCAATCAGTTTCTCTCAGCATTTAAGCAGATTGAACTCTACAGTTCCCTACAAAACGGTGCTACAGGACTGCAATCAGTTTCTCTCAGCATTTAAACAGAGTAGGTTGCACACAAAAGGCATTTGTTAAGCTTTCACTTACAGTGCTGTGTAATTAAGCAGGTCACCATTTTGATCAGCCATAGGGCTCTTTTTTTCTACTTGAGTGTTTGCCTCCTTCCCCTGTAACTTAAGTAAACTGACTCTTACATTAAGAGCTATAATACTTACCTTATAGCTTTAGGGCACCTTAGGAAACCTTGTAAACTGCAATAGCCCCGCTACGCTCAGGCTCTCTTCGCTCCCCTCCCTGCCCCCAATTCCCTCCTACCCCCAGTACCTCTACATTTATAGTATTATAGCCACTCCCCCACTTTCTAGATCATATCTGCTTTCATCTGGGATAATTCCTCCCACCCCCATTCTTCTACCTACATTTTAATACCACCTATTAGCTTTCATCTGGCATTCTGCCATCCACCTTCAAGTACTGTTACCTCACCACTCTATCTTCTGGTGTTGCATCACCAGGTAAAACAGTTCCTTAACTCACTAGCTGAATCACAGATAATGATATACTCCTCTTTACTACCCCTCTTGTTCGCACCACACCTCCTTACCTTGTATGAAAAACAGTTTCTCATGGGATTTCAGGTCCCAAAAGGTCATACTATCACCCCAGCTGTAAATCCTCCCACCTTCAACCATACTTACAGTACCAGATCCTATCCAACATCTTGTTCAGTCTATCAACATCTCAACCCCAAGCACATTAGCTCTAGATCCAAACACTATCACAAACTAATAAACAAATTCTTGAAGTTCATCACCAAGTATAGACTCAACCTACTACTTGGCAGTGATATTCACCCCAACCCTGGCCCACCCACTTCAGATGCGCATACCCCCACTACTTGCAATCTATAAACCTACAATTAATAGGACAACTAACTCTCTCCTAGCCTGTCATCTCAATATTAGAAGCATTAATAACAAGGTACATGAATTGCATGCACTTCTGGATGTCCACTCCCCTGAGATTCTCTGTTTATCTGAAACCTGGTTAAAACCTAACACTAAAGACAATGATGTGTCACCACCTGGGTACAACATGCACAGGCTGGATCGTGCTTCGAGGAAGGGGGGTGGGGTAGCTGTACTCTATAAATCTGAGTTGAATGTCACCATAGATGTAATACAACCACCTCAGATTAATAACTCAGAGATTCTTGCCACCAAATTGCAACTTAATAAAAATAAATGCATTAATAGGTTCATAGGTTTATACTAGGCTATCTGCCCTAGAGCATTTATAAGCCTAGCCAGAGTGTGTTTGGCTTTCGCCACCCATTTTAAATTAATTTTGCTATGCTCTTTTTCGAGGTTAGTATACTGTGCCTCTGTCTAACAGTGACACAGAATTGATACTCGGGGTAAACCTACGATCTCCCTTCCACTCATCAAGATTTTTCTTGAAGAGAGTCAATGAGGGACTCTGCCTAACCTGGACTGGGATTTTATGCCAGAGTGAAAGGAGCCTCTGGGTTATGAATTTGTCCCTCCAGCATGTCCTATTTATTTCAGTGCTGAGGTTCAAGTCTCTCGAGCGCATAGCTAGATGGGATTTGGATTTTCTGAGGTGCAGCATATCCATTAATTCCGGGTTGGACATGGCTTTATACGTCAGGCACAGATCGCCTCTGAGCAGGTGGTATACCACTGATTAGAGCTGGAGTTTCTTTAATCGGGCATCATATGGCATCTGTTTGAGCCCTTTGATCCTCTTGGTGAGGTACTTTTGGGGTCTTTCCAGTTGCTGCAGGTGTCTGGTAAGGTACATCCCAAAAGGGGCATTGTACTCAATTATGGGCCTGATGAGGGATAAGTAAAGAGGCACGATGACCTCCCCTGATCTAGATGTGAATCCCTTCATGATTTGGTGGGCTATATAAAATGTTTTTCTAACCACTTTGGCCACGTGGTTGTCAAATGGGAGATTGCTATCAACTTGGGTCCCCAGGTCCCTAATTACTTCTTCTGTACTTAATGGATTACCACCTATGTGGTAATTTGTTGGCACTTTGTTTTTGCCAAAGGGGATGACTATACACTTTTTGGCGTTTAGCTTGAGGCCATGGCTCTGGCACCAGTTGTCTGTTTCTATGAGGCCCTTTTGGAGGATGCTTGTGTTGGCTGGAGAGTCTATTATGGTGCCCAGTTTGCAGTCATCTGCAAACTTGGTCAGCCACAGTCCTTGCATGTTGGCCTGTACCTCCGAGAAATATATACCGAACAAGAGGGGTCCCAGGACTGATCTCGTGGGACACCACTTGTAACTGGTTTGGAGTCTGACATGGCTCCAGCAATTCTAACCATGTGGGTTCTGTCCTTGAGCCAGTTTGCAACCCATCTAGTGACATAGGGGTTTATATTTAAGCTGGTGAGCTTATCTATAATGCCCGAGTGGGGTATTGTATCGAAGGCTTTTGCGAGGTCCAGGTAGGCTGTGTGGACCACCTTCCCCTCGTCAATGGCCTTGGTGACTGTTTCAAGGAAATCAACCAGGTTTAAGAGGCAGGATCTGCCCTTAACAAAGCCGAACTGGGTAGGATCCAGTGTCTGTAGGTCCCCAATATCTTTATTTATGAGGTCCATGATGATCCTTTCCATAGCTTTGCAGACCAAGCTAGTCAGGCTTATGGGGCGATAGTTTCCAGAATCCATTGAGGCACCACCTTTGTGGATAGGGACCACTGTTGCTGTACGCCACTCTTTGGGTACATATCCTGTAGTAAGGCTGAGACTGAACAGTAGTTTTATGTTTGGGTTTAGCTCTTCTTGGAGTTCATGTAGGACGCAGCCTGGGACACCGTCTGGTCCCATTGATGCTGTGTTTTTTGCTTTGGAGAGGGCGGCTCTTACCTGAGCATCTGAGATGTCAGGGGGGCAGCACTCTGCTGGGATAGATATTTGCCCCTTTGGTGGGAAGGGGGGGGTTGTGCTGAACCTGTCAGCTAGGATGTTGGCAATGTCTGTGGTTCGGTGTATTGTTTGTCATTTTGGACTAATTCTGAGCATATCTGGGAATTGCCACCCAGGTTCCTAACATAACTAAAGAAAGCCTTGTGATTATCCTTAGTGTCCTGTGCAATTTTTCTCTTGAAGCTGGCCTTAGATGATTTTATGAGTGCCTGTAGTTTTTTTGCTAATACTGATCAGAGATGCCTTCCCTTTTTGGGATTTTGCTCTATCATGTAGTAGCTTCCTCCTTCTATTGTATAGTTTGTTTATGGCTGGGGTCCACCAGAGAGGACATCTGCCTTTGGAGGATTGGGTCTTGGTTTTATTTGGGATTGCATGATCCATGCATTCCTGAAGGTGTTCATAGAATCCGTTTATAAAGGATTCTGCGGTCTGGGCCATATTTTCCAAAGGCCCAGGGGCTTTGAAGGATTCCACCTCAGTTTTGAGGAGTGTGAAATTTTCTTTAGAGAAGTTTTTCACTGTGGTTTTCTGGGCAGGGGGTGGGGTCGGGATGTGACTATCCAGTGAGATTAGTTTATGGTCTGATCTTACCAGTGAGGGATACACTTCTGGTCTGGAGCATAGAGTCCCCATGTTGGTGATGATCAGGTCCAGTATGTTTTCCCCTCTTGTGGGAGTGGTAACAAGTTGTTCCATAGCATTTGAGTTTATAAATTCTAGGAACCTTTGGGGTAGGGTGTTGGAGCTAGAGTAATGCTCCCAGTCTATGTTTGGGTAGTTGAAGTCACCCAATATAATGGTGTTTGGAGAGACCTTCATATTTTCCAGTGTTCTCAGGAAGGCCGAGTGGGGTTCCTCGGTTTGGGAGGGTGGTCTGTAGCAGGCTATAAACTGGAAGGCAGTTTTACCCACTGTTAGTTGCACATGGATAGTCTCTGATGCTTCGTGCTGTGCCACCAACCTGGAGATATAGCCATCTTTGACGAATATTGATACTGCCCCTCCTTTTGTGGTTCAGTCCAAGTTTTGGGGCTGAAAAGCATGGCATGAGGTATAACCTGGTAGTGCTGGGGTGCTCTCGGGAGCCTTGAACCAGGTTTCTGTTACTGCACAGATATCGATGTTCTCCATGCTAAGGAGAGTTTTGAGTGCATGCATCTTGAGGTGTAGACTTCTGGCACTGAGTAGCATTACTCTTAGTTTCTTATCCCTTGTGATACCTATGGAGGTGGATTTGTCTTTTGAGCCTTGCCTAAAAAAGGCACTATGGGGGTAGCAAGAGCCTTTGCCAATATCCGAAAGCCCAGGGGTGACAGGTGCAAGCTGTCCCTAGCGAAGCATCGTGGCTTGTCGAGCATGTCATCCCAGGCTGACGGGCATTGGATCTCCCTTGAATGACACCAATACTTAAGCCAATTGTTGAAATTGATCATCTAGTCTTCATATCGTGGCATCAATCTTGGTGAGGGTAAGATGCTACTCAAGGTCAGCGTCATACCGGCCTGGGCTACATGCTCAGAGAGCTCCTCTATGTCTCTTTCCATGTAGTCCAGGGAGGTACATTTCAGGTCATTCACACCAGCATGGACAATGACTGAGTCATATTTGCACTTGCCTTGGAGTGACCTGAGTGCTTGTGTTATGTGGCAGATCCTCGTGCCAGACAGGCAGCTCACCGTGACCTTCTCCTTGTTCAGCCTGGTGAGTGGGACATCAGTGTGCCTGACGATAGAGTCACCTATTACAAGTGTATCAGGTGTGTTGTTTAGCCTTAAGGGCTGTGACTGTTCAGCACACTGGCTTTGTGAGCTATGTGTTGTACGTGTTTTGTTTTGGGGTAGCGGTTGCTTAGGTGTCTGCTTTGGAGGTCTCTGCTGCTTAGGCAGATTTTTATTTAGAGCCTCTGAGTATGTTTTTGTTTGTTTATGTGTTTGGTTTGCTGTCGTGGTAGGTCTATGTGAGACTGGAATTGTAGTGAGTGTGGTTTCCTTCTTCTCCTGACTGGTTACGTCAGTACTGAGTTGAGAGAGCTTAGCCTCCAGTTTGGCTATATGGTTGTATCTCTCACATGTGTTGGAATTTGTTGGGAGGAGGAGAGGGTTAATATCATCTGTATGTACATTCCCCCAGGTAACAATATATCTACACTTGAAGGTGTCCTGCACTGGCTATCATGTCACTACCCCCAAGAAACCCTACTACTTGGAGACTTTAACATAGACTGGGGCACCTGTTACTCAGAATCCCCAACCACCCATATTAACCTGCATGCATTTACACAAATTATATCCACCCCTACCAAAAAGAAAGCATACTTGACTGGGTACACATAAATAGTCACCCCCAACTGTACACCTCTGGTACCCTCCTTGATGGCCTAAGCGATCACCTCCTCACATATGTAATTAATCACAACGCCATTAATTCCCAACAACCCTTACTCAGAAAGTTTAGAAACAATAAAAACTTTGACCCTGCCAAATTTCAACAAGAACTAAACTCATGTAATTGGTCTATTCTAAAACACCTCCCCTTAGAGGAAGCAGTAGCATACTTTAACAACAAATTCCTTGAGATCCTTGATTTGCATGCACCTGTCCGTTCAAAGAAAACCAAGGCAAAAACTGCACCATGGATTTCTAAAGAGTCTAAACTCAAAATTACCCTTAGAAACAAAGCATGGGCTTTATGGCATTCTTCTAAAGACCCCCAAGATCACATTAAATACAGGCAAGACAAAAAACAATACTACTGTAATTTACAGACAGTAAATCAAAATAACCGTCAGAAGTTTTGGGCAGGTTTATTTTATTTTTATTTTATTTATCATTTGTTGACCGGGAAAGTCCGACTAGGTTCCACAGAGCCTGTTTTCAGCGGAGGCCTGGGGAGAAATGCTCCAGATGCATGTCTTTGGAATGTGGGAGGAAACCGGAGTACCCGGAGGAAACCCACGCAAACACAGGGAGAACATGCAAACTCCACACAGAAGGCACCCCAGCCGAGAATCGAACCGGAGAACCTCTTGCTGTGAGGTAACAATGTTAACCACTGCACCACTGTGCCGCCCTGAAATAATCTACTACATCCTGGACAAACTTCAACCCCAATCCCTGCTGCTACTATTGATAAAATCCCTAAAGATGTTTCTGACAGTTTTAACTGATTCTTTACTGAGACAATTCAAGCCCTAGCTAGCAAACTACCTCCTAGCTCCCCTGGTCCTGAAAGTAGCACCCCTAGAAACTTGCTTGCATTCAACATCCAACCAGTCACCACTTCACTTATCCGTACCTTGATCAAAAAATTAAAACCTACTACACTTTCTGCTGATCAACTCCCTGCCGAGTACCTACAAAAATCAGCTGATGCTATTGCTTACCCCGTCTCAATACTAATCAATCGAACCATAGTAGAAGCTAAAATTCCCACCATCTGGAAAATATCCCAAGTAATCCCACTTCACAAAGGAGGCAGCTCTACTGAATTCTCCAATTATAGGCCAATAGCTATACTCTCTCCACTTGCAAAGATTATGGAAAAATGTATTCATAGACAACTCATGCACCACATAATCCAGAATCACCTTATGGCAGACACTCAACATGGCTTCCGTCCTCATCACAGCACTACTTCAGCCCTCCTAGCCTTTACCAACACCATAAACCATATTCGCAACAATAATTATATATCCTCAGCCCTCTTCTTGGATCTTTCCAAGGCATTCGATATGGCTGATCAGCAACTTTTAATCCATGCCCTGCAAACATTCTGTCTAGATACTAGAGCCCTTCAATGGTTTCAGTCTTACCTGAATGATCGACAGCAGGCTGTCCTCTGGCAGAACAACATCTCTAACCTTCTACCCAACACCCTTGGAGTACCACAAGGCTCTATACTAGGGCCCTTGCTGTTCTCCATCTTCATATCTTCATTAATGACCTTTATACTGTCATCCCAAAAGTCAGATGTATCCAATATGCTGAGTCTCTACTCTGATTTGCTCAGCCACATCTCCAATAGAGTTATGGTCAGCTACTCAGACCACCTTTAATACAATAGAAAACTGGCTTTCAGAACTTCGTCTGATCCTAAATCCCAAAAAAACTAAAATGCTGTTATTTTCACCAACACGTAGGTCTACCGCTTTCACCTTTACCATAAATTCAAATGATGGCACAATAATCTTCCCTGACCCCTCTACAAAACTATTAAGTGTCATCATAGACAATAATCTAAAATTCGACCTACATGTTATACAAACTATCAAAACCATCAATAAAAAACTAGGGTCATTTTACAGAATAAAAGCCTTCCTAACCCCTCCAGCTAAAATTGCCAAAGCTCGCTCTCACCTTCTTTCAACCCTTCTGTATGCATCCCCTCTACTCTCAAATTTAAACAAAACTGTCCTTAACAAACTCTCAATTTGCTACAACCACATTGCCAGGTTTGCCACTGGGCTGCCTTTTAGGACACATCATTGCATCAATCTAAATCAGCTTGGGTGGCTTGAACTACCCAGCCTAATCCAGTATAACCAACTGATTATGGCCTATAAAATCCTCTATAATCCGGACAATACTCCTGCACTTAAAAATATTATCACCCCCTATAACAATCCTAGACCACTTCGATCCTCTAACAAACTACTAATTCAGACTAGCAAAATTAATAACACAGCAGGTGACTCTCTCTTTACAAAATCTGTAAGTAGATCCTGTAACTCTCTTCCAACTGATATTACCTTACTTTCCACTTTAGGTCAATTTAAAACTAGACTCAAACAACATTTGTCACTTGACTGGCTATGTCAATATATCAAGCCTGGCTAACTCTCTCTAGAATGTGTAAACATCTGTTAACCAGTTTACTGTGTAATTTAGTTTAATCCTGACTTGTGCTCAGGATTAACTCTAACCTGTGGAACTTGTTTAACTTGCTTACTTATGTAATCTCTGTAAATAGTCTGTTTGTAATATGTAATGGTGGTATTATGTAATGCTGTATCTGCTTACCCTTGGAGCTTTTCTCACCGGGCCTCTGCTGAAAATCGACATGCATCCCATTGGACTATCCCGGTCAACAAATGTAAAATAAAAAATAAATAAAATAAGTCCCAACAAGATGACAGTCTTAGGCATATTCCAGGTGATATGCATTTCATACCAATGGACTGTTACCATGTATTCCGACTGTAAGCCTAATGGAGTGGCCAGTACATTCCTTTTGCAAACTCTGGGATTCAGAGATATGTAATCTGGAAGCACAGATAACAGGCCTATGCTCAATATTTGTACACAAAGCACCATTCCCTAGACAGACACACCCCTCCCTAGAGACAGACTACTGCCAATGTAACCAAATTGTAAAGTTACAATCATACAAATGTCAAGTGTGTGTGTGTGTATAAACATGTATCTATATCTATAGATATATAATACTACACTAAGTGGAATATGAGTGGCTATATTACTATGTTCTAAGCCACTGAATGGTTAACAAATGTGAAGGGAGATTGGTTTTAATGTTATATTAAGCCACCTATCACTGGTGGAAATGTTTTACTTAAAGTTTTCTCTGATTGGTCTTATTGTTACAGCTAGTGAAATTTGAATGGCCATCAGATGGATAGTAAACATGTAATATGATTGGTTATAGTGGTTTGTTATGCCTCCTATGATTGGTGACAATGTCTTATTTAAATGTTTCACTAAAGTGCAATATTAAATTGGTCTGATGAAGCAACTGTTTATGTTGTGAAAGTGCTCACCAACTTTTATTATTTTCCAGAACATAGTTGAGAGCCCATAAAGAATGATTTTTTCTTGTTTTGGGGTTTTATATGCAATACTCTTTTTATGAACTGCTTTAACAAAAGAGAAGAAGAGGTGAATCTGTTGTCAGACAAGAAGAGCTGGCCGCTAAATACACCTCAAAGGATGCATATGATAAGCCATCCTGAAGTAGTTCACACAAATATTTCAAGACCAGAGGGATGTTAGCTTCATTCAAGGATCCTCTATTCCCATTCAGACACTACTTAGAAAACTTCATTCACTTGCAAAAATAAAATTTTCAAGTAGCAAGTTTTCTGGCCTCCTTTAACATCTGCTCCACAGCCTCATGAAACACATGCCTAAAGGGAGTAAAGATCCAATCAGCTAGGTCGCGAGTTACAATTGCACCAAACTAGGATGCACCAGTTATCCCTGAGACTGTGTGAGCAAGTCCAGAGTGCGAAAAAGTCTGTGATAATTACCATTGGCTAATATCATTAGAAAGGGGAACCAACATTGCCCAGGTCAAAGGTGGTCACCACAATGATCTTTGGCATTTCTTTCTGAACCTTCAGGAGTACCTTGTAAAGCAGTGGAAATGCGTACAGCAACATTCCAGTCCAAGGGAATGAAAATGTGTTTGTCCTCCAAGCATGGCTGCAAGGATGTCTGGAAGTGAATTTCTGTAGCTGTCTGTTTTGAAATGAGGGGAACAGATTTATCTGAGGCATTCCCCACATCTAGACTAGATCCTGGAATGCACTGCTTTGAGCTGCCACTTGTATGGTAACCAGTTCGTACAGACATGTTGGAAATGTCATGGGACTTTACCAGCATAGTCTACATGTGTTTTGTGGTACTAGTGTAGTCATTTGCCCATATATCATGAAATGTCTTGCAGAGGAGATATATCATTACCACAGTTGCATGCTGCATTAGTCACAATATTTGTTGTGTGACTGTTGTGTTTACATTCTCAATTTTTTGTTTGATATGCTCAAGGTGGTGCATGAAGGACATATGGCTCAACCAATGTCATCTTGTCAACCTTTCTGTTAAAGATTTTCATGGCCAAGGCATCAAGGCACAACAAAGTTTAGGAAAGTATCCTGTTTGAGGACATGGAAATTTCCATGTTCCTGTCTGCAGATGACACTATTCACTCTGGCTTAAAAGATTGTGATCGTCTGAATGAGCTGGCATAGTTCAACGATGGGCTTGAAGTAATTTGGATGAAAATCAGCACCTCTAAACTTGAATTCATTGTTCAATTCAAGAACAGAATAAATTTTGCACTACAGGAAAATGGCAGCTGTGACCAAAATGAAAGATTTAATTATCTTGATGCCCTCTTCATAAGTGAGATGGGTATAGCAGTACAGCAGACACTATGGCAGGTTCTTGAGGTAAACTAACAGTCCGTCTCTGTTTCCTTTCTTAGTGGTAATGATGTTCATTCACCATGTTTCATGGTACACATTCAGTAACGTGGGAAGATTTCAGAGTGCTGAGAGAAATCTCTTGACAATGGTTTGAACATCTTTGGGCCTATGTTTGGAAAATATTTATTTATTTATTTTTATTTTATTTTATTTTAGTTAGTATTTGTTAAGTGGGTAAGTCTGGCTTGGAACAAAGCCAATTTTCAGCAGAGGCCCGGGGAGAAATGCTCCAGATGCATGTCTTTGTAATGTGATAGGAAATTCATACGAACGCAGTGAGGACATGCAGATGCCACACAGAAGGCACTCCAGATGAGAATCAAACCAGAGAACCTCTTGCTGTGAGGCGACAACGCTACAGCTGCACCACTGCGCCAGATTTTACTTATAATCCACTAGGGGGTGGGAGTGGGGGTTTAGCAAGACAAACCCAAGATATGCTAGAGATATTATGTGAATCAGTTTGCATGCAAATACCTAGGATTCCACAGGATAGAACTTGGGTGTTTAGGATTGTTCCTAGAAATAGAAAAGCCCGGTTGCCAGGCTCAGCTTGCTATAAACTGTTACCAAAACCAAGGCACGTCATGTAGAAAATGAATGACTACATTAATCTCATAATTTTTACTATTCGGCATTTTGTTCTTAACCTTTCTAATGAAACTCTGTATAAGGGATTCACATCTAATACACCATTTTAGTATTAAAGAAATGCCAACAATTCTCTTTGTTAAATATTTCTAAACAGTGATATATAATCTGATGATTATATGAAAGCTCTGCATGTATAATAAAGTTTCAGCACAGACTACAATTAGGCACAGTGAATACTGACTTAATTATGTACAATTTTAAAAGACCAAGTAATTACTTAAACAAGGCAGAAGAAATATAGTAAAGCACGTGGAAACAGTATAAAATATGATTAGCTCACACAGCCATGAGAGAAAACTAAATGCATAACAACGAACAAAGGTAGTTTGTCCAATGTTTCTTCTTAAATAGATATGATTCAATGATAAGTTGTAACAGTGAGGCTTCAATTGTTTTAGTTAATTAGAAGTCGTGAATAAATTGTTCTCTGCTCAGGAGAAAGTAAATTGCTTGATCTGCTGATATGACAGCATTGTGCCATAAAAGCTCTGTACTTCAAGTTAACATTTAAAATTGAATTGTGCAGAGATGTCTAGAGGGAGAACAAGAGATACAACAGATTGAAGTACAGAAAAATGTGAATGCATAGACTGTCCCTGTTCTCTGAACAAGCAAATCTGTGCTACAGTGAACCTGCAATCTTTTGTATCTTTCAACCTACAGAGGTCCAATGTGAAATCACGGCAGATTCATTTTCTACTACACTTAAGAAATCAGGACTCTATAACCTTCAGATAACTTTGCTCAACTCATTCTGTATGGGGCACAGTCTTTACTGAGACAGCTTTCCTACTGCAGTTGTACTTTATAAAATTGTTCCTGTATACATGAGCATGTTTGTAAGTATTGCTCCTGTGAGGTGTTAGAGAGATGTGCTTTTGCCTTTATATACCAATGAGACACATGGCCAGGCAAGTATTATTTCTCAGCTGATGCCATTAAATGCTTTATTCTAATATATATATATCCGTGCTACTTAGTGGCTTGTCATTACCAAAACAGGATAATAGGTAAGTAGTAGGTCATAAACCTGTTGAGTATTACACACCAACAATCAGACAGTGATCAAAGGTGAGAACCAAACCCTGTATCTTAAGGACCTTAACCATTATGTCATTTTATCAATAAGCTACTAGCAGTTGCCAGTCAGACTCTTTTCTTAATACATTATCATGTTTTTGCAAATTGTTACATTACAGTACACAGAGAAATTGCTTTGCATAATTAAATTAAACAGACAATGTATGAAAATCAAGGCGGGGAATGAAAATCATCCAGTCTAGAACAATGTACCAGTCTGTGTGAATACAAAACATAAAAATATTTGGCAAAATAAAGGCATTAGTTGTTGCTCTGTATGCTTATTCTTTTTCATACTTGCAGTGTAAAAGTTTTATTCTCTGTTTAGAGCTCAGTAAGAAGTTCAAACGTTGTCTTTTGTAAATTAATGACAACATACTACTGGGCTGCACTGTTTGTCATGTAAAAAATCCAGGATGTCTCTTTCATTGCCTCAGATGTACAGACAATGAAGGAAAGACTTCCTGGAGCAATTTCTGAGATAGATTCAAAAGCATGAAGTGCTATAATTTGGTACAGAGGTTCATTTCACATTTAATGAACAGGCAGTATTTTTACAATTAAGAATTACTTTCTATGTTTGGGATAATGGGGCAGTAATTTCTTTGTGGAAGCCTGGAGAGAGAGACAGAGACAGAGACAGAGTGTGTGTGTGTGTGTGTGTGTGTGTGTGTGTGTGTGTGTGTGTGTGTGTGTGTGTGTGTGTGTGTGTGTGTGTGTGTCTGTGTGTGTGCGCGTGTGCGCGTGTGTGCGCGTGTGTTTTAGATGCCTGCTACTCTCCTGGTCTAAATTACTTTGAAAATGTTAAATCATATTATTTTTCTTTTCACTGCTCCCAGTAGGGGATGCCACAGCAGATCATCTGTTTCCATTTCTTCCTGTCCTCTGCATGTTGCTCTGTCACACAACCACCTGCATGTCCATGTCACTGCATTTATACACCTTATCTTAGGCCTTCCTCTTCTCCTCATACCTGGCAGCTCCATCCTTAGCATCCTTTTCCCAATATATCCAGCATCCCTCCACAGCACATGTCCAAACCAACACAATTGCACCTCTCTGGCTTTGTCTCCAAACCATCCAACCTGAGCTGACCCTCTAATACACTCATTTCTAATCCTGTCTATCCTTGTCACACCCACTGCAAATCTTAACTTCTTTAACTCTGCCACCTCCAGCTCTGACTACTGCCTTTTTTGTCAATGTCACTGTCTCCAACCCATATAACATAGCTGGTCTCACTACCATCTTGTAGACCTTCCCTTTCACTCATACTGGTATCTGTCTGTCACAAATCAGTCTTGACACAATTCTTCACCAACTCCACCCTGTCTGCACTCTCTTCTTCACCTCTCTTCCACACTTACGATTACTCAGTTGATCCCAAGTATTTAAACTCCTCCACTTTGGCTAACTCTACTCCCTGTATCCTCACCATTCCTCACCATTCCTCTGTCCTCCCCCTCATTCACACACACATATATTCTGCCTTAGTCCTGCTGACCTTCATTCCTCTCTAGAGCACATCTGCAACTCTCCAGGGTCTCCTCAACCTGTTCCCTAATCTCACTACAAATGACAATTTCATCTGCAAACATCATAGTCCCCTGGGACTCCTATCTGATCTTGTCTGTCAACCTGTCCATCACCACTGCAAATATGAAAGTGCTCAGAGCTCATCCTTGATGTAATCCCACCTCCACCTTGAATGCATCTATCAGTCCTACTGTAGACCTCACCTCTGTCACACTGCCATAATACATATCTGATATCAAACCAAGAAAAAACAGCAGCAAGAAAAAAGTCAGCCCAGTTTTAAAGGCACCATCCTAAAAACACATTGCAAAATTATTCGCTATAATATTACTAACTTTATACGCCTTCCCCCAATACAGGATGACCATTGCTCTTTCAAAATTTTTCTCATCCTCATTTGTATGTTCTCTTACCAATGTTGTACTACCTAACAAGGGCTTATATTTTTCCTCATTCTTTTTTAACAAATTCTACATTCTCCTTAACCAAATTAGCAGGATAACCTATTTTATAAAACATCTTTGCCACTTTTTGCAACTCTTCATCGAGATCACTGACTGAAGATGTCATTCGAGCTACCTATACTAATTGTCCTTTGACAATACTTTTCTTTTGATGGTATGGGTGACTGCCTGTGTATTGTAAATATGAGTTACTAAATGTAGGTTTTCTATACACCTTAGTTTTAAACCCATCTGTAGTCTTTTCAATGAAGGTGCCCAAGTAGTTAATGCTATGGGGGCTGTTTGTATACGTAAATCTTAAGAAACTAGTTGTTCCATTCAAATATTCTATAAATTCCTGCGTTCTAGCTTCTGTACTACTCCATAGAATAAAAATGTCATCCAGAAATCTGACATACATTTTAACATGCTGAAAAAATTCACTATCAAAGACATTGATGGACTCCCATTCAAACAGCGCCAAGTTTGCGTATAAGGGAGCACAAGAAACTCCCATAGCAATGCCGTTGTTTTGTTTGATGTATTCACCCTCAAAGTATATATAATTGTAGTCAAGGACCAAACCCATAAAGTCAGTGATAAAGTTTACCTTGTCATTGGAAAAATGTGTGCTTCTAGGTAAACAATCCAGAAATAGTTCCATCCCTTCATCTCTTGGAATGCAAGTGAACAAGTACACCACATCTATAGTTAGGAAGAAAATATCTCTATCCCACAAGGTGTCTTTTATTCTACTTAAACAATCCCAGGAATCTTTGAGAAGATGTTGTGCACCATTGGATACATGTTTCAGCCATTTATCAATAACTATCCCGAATGGGTACATTTTGGAGCCTTGCCCTTAATCTATGGGTCTAAACACTAAATTATCAAGCCATTTATGTGTTTTTGGAATTCTGAATATAATGGCTCTAATGGGATTTTTTACTTTTAGATAACCATATACCTCAGGTGTAATTCTTCCATCTAATAGATATTCTTCTAAGTAATAATCAATTCTATGATAACTAATATTGATCTCATTAATGGAAACATGTGAATATGTATTAGTATCATCTTTTGTGAATACTGTAATGCATCGAATATCACTGTACACCCTTCCCTTTTCAGGCCGCGTGACTCTAATAGTTTTATTTTTCAAAGCTGTTCTAAAGTTTCTTGTTTTCCTTACTGAAGTTGTTCAGGGAATACTGTTTGTCATCAGATACTTTTAAAGCATACAATTCATCCATAATAGCCTTTTCCAAAATATGTAAGGCAGGGTCTAAGGGTGGATTAATGGTGCTCTTAGCTCTTATATCATTGATGTTCACTTTCCCTCGGTTCATGTCTTGGTCTTTAAACATGTAAGCCAAATTTAACTTCCTCATATATAGTTTTAACTCTAGGATGGTGTCTATATAATCAAAATTCCTTGTTGGCACAAATTTCAGCCCTTTCATAAATAATGAAAAATGCTCTCTAGTAAGGGCAGTATCAGAAAAATTATAAGTATGGTACCCCTTATAGGTATGAACTATTCCTTCTTTTTGTATTTCTCCATTCTCCCGTGTTATTTTTCATCTCCCCCAGCTGTTTCTGTTCCTCCACTCTCTTTGTAAAACTTTGGGCTCTACTTCTTCCTCTAAGCCTACATCCCATTTCTGACAGCCTTGAAAAAACTGTTGATTATTCCTATTAATGAATGGTCTCCGACCGTACCACTGTTTTTTGCTAGATACATAACAACATCATTTTGTATATTCCCTGTTTTTCTTTCATAACCATTAAAACCCTGCTTTCCATGCTTCATGGGATATGCTTTATTTTCTTTATGTTCTAAAAGATCTCTCTCATTTTTCTGAAATTCCTTATCACATTTATTTTCCACCACTTTCACTTGCTTGAAATACAAATTCTCATACTGTGGAAATAAGTCTTCCTTAATACCTTTGTTCAACTTTTCAACCTCACTAAAAAGGTGACACAACCTGATATCATAACATTTAATAATTTTTTGTACAAGTTCTAATCCATATTTATTAAATATTCCCACAAACTCAGAAATTAACTCATTATTCCATTCTATCCCAAAGGGAAACTTATAGACATTAAGTCCCTTTGGTACTACTTTCTTAACAAGCATTCTGAGAGGTAAGCATTTTCCATTTGAAGACTTTTTACTTTAAAAATTTTACTTTCAAACAAAAAATAAGTTCTTTCAATGTCCCAAACTTTTTTTCTGTACACTTCAGAATGCACCCTACTTGGCAAACTATTACTGTTGCTTTTATCATTAAACAAAAATGGTTTATAAAATAAACTTTCAAAGTCCACTTTCGAAGAACACATAGACTGTCCCTTGTCTGTAAAAGGTTTAGACACACAAACAGTCTCTGTTGTTTGTAGAACTAGAACCAATTACTTCATTTATAATATGCACAGTACCTAAATTTTTTGGCCTTGCCCCAGTCCTTTGTGCTTTGTTAACATCATACTGCTGTAAAGTGGAATCCAAAAACAATTCTGCCATTGTTTCTCACTTTTTCACTGTCATAGACCCATTAGAAACAATCTCATTTCCTCCATTAGATGCAGGGCTACATCGTTGTTCTCCCCTACCACCACCAATGTTTACCTCACATCCTGGAGAAGAATTTTGCTTCCATTTAGAGGAACCACAACCAGACAAGACATCCGATTGGCTGATCAAGTTAATGAGGCGGGACAATTCTCCCTTCACTACAGCAAGCTCAGAATGAACTTTGTTGAGCTCATCCCTATGCAGAGGTGAAAATAGTGAGGAGATGTCATCCAGTGAATCCATACTGCAATGTCGCTCAACAATAATGCCAAAGCAGCCAAAAACACAACCACAGTGTTCAGCCACAACTCAAACCAAGAAATAACTCTTAGCAGCAGGAAAAAGTCATCCCGCCTCTAGAAAATTCACTATATTCACTTATTCACAGGTAATTTCAAGATAAAAAATCAGATTGAGCACTTTCATCCCCCATATAACAGGGACTTCATCAGAATAAGGGAGGTGCCCATTCTGGCTCATTTATATACAATAGTTATTAATGACATCACAATTATATAAAGAGTTTTAAAGGCACCATCCTAAAACCACATTGTAAAACACATACTGATAATACTGTTGAATATAAAAACATATTCTGAAAAATAATACACTAAAACAACAATTTTGTTTATTGTTGCTTAAAATATCTATTAACATTTTTTTTCAAAATATTTACATAATAGATTTTCTGATGAGAATGGGTTTAAGAGAGATAACGTCATTAAGACCTGGTTCTTGCCCAGCTTATAATCTTAATTGCCATTTTACCTCTCTCTCCTAGGGTTTGGCATGACTTGCTCTAATATAGCAAAAGTAAAAGTGGAGAAATTAATACATGTCATGGAATGCTTATAAAGTGCATTGTTCATGTTTTTCATGGATATCTGATACACGTGTTCATAAATCCTGTCCCTTAACTGTCTCTCAGTTTTCCCTACATAATATGCAGGACAGGATTTACTCATGGCAAGATAAATCACCCTAGTGGACTGACAATTACCTCTAACAAATTTCACTTCAGATTTGATCACATTCTCCAAAACCACTACCTTTTTATTAAATATATATTTACATTGTGAGCACATCCCACACTTGGTTGTGCTACATTTCTCTGAATTCCTACCATTTAGAGTTTGTTCTAAACTCTTTTTAAGGTTAATACCTGTTTTGAAGGATGGTGCCTTTATATCTCTTTATGTAATTGTGATGTCATTAATTACCATTTTATATACGAGCCAGAATGGGCGACTCCTTTATTCTGATGAAGTCCCTGTTATATGGGGGATGAAAGCTTTCAATATGATTTTTTATCTTGGAATTACCTGTGACTAAACGAATATAATGAATTTTCTAGAGGTGGGATGACTTTTTCCTGCTGCTAACAGTGCTTTTTCTTGGTTTGAGTTGTGGTTGAACACTATGGTCATGTTTTTGGTTGCTTACATATCCTATATCACTCTTGCATACTTCTCTGCCACTCCCGACTTCCTCATACAATACCACAACTCCCCTCTAGGGACTCTGTAATATGCTTTCTCTAAGTCCACAAAGACACAACGCATCTCTGACCTTCTCTATACTTCTCCATGAACACCCTCAGAGCAAACATCTCATCAGTAGTGCTCTTTCCTGGCAAGAAACTGTACTACTGCTCACAAATCATCAACTCCCTTCTTAACCTAACTTCCACTACTCTTTCTCAAAACTTCATGCTGTAGCTGATCAATTTTATCCCTCTGTAGTTAATATAGCTCTGCACATCACCCTTCTTAAAAATGTGTACCAATACATTTCTTCTCCACTCCTCACGCATCATCTCACTTTCCAAGATTTTATTAAATAAGCTGGTTAAAAAACCTACTGCCATCTGTTCTAAACACCTCCATGCTTCCACAAGTATGTCATATGGACAGCCTTTGCATTCTTCATCTTCTTCATAGCCATCCTTACTTCCCTCATTGCTAACCCGTTGCACTTCCTGATTCACTATCCCATCATCCAACCTGCCATCTTATCTCTTGCAAGCACAATATAAAAACTTACCTTGTCTCCATCATATTAGCTAGCTCTCTCCCTTTACCAGTCATACTGTCAACATTCGAAGTTCCAACCCTCACCTCCACACTCCTAACCTTCCTCCTCCTCTCTTCCTGCTCAGAGCATGCCTTCCCCTTCTTTTCCTTCTCATTCGGCCAACAGTAGCCCAATTTCCACCAGCACCATGTTGGCTAACAGTACTGGAAGCAGTCATTGTTAACCTCGGCCTCAATTTACCCAGTATGGAAATCTGTATTGCTGTCAACATATTTGATCTGGCAAAAATTTTACAGTGGATGCCCTTCCTGACATAACCCTTCCCATTTATCTGGGCTTAAGACCAGAATGAAGACATACACTGGCTTGGGCATTCCCCAGTGTCTGGGTTAAAATCTTAAATCATATTTAAAAAAGAATACAGCTAAAACTTTAATTATGTGGTTTGAAGTGTGATACTATATGCTGCTACTTAAACATTTCTTTATTTCACGTACTTCAGTGTGATGAAGTCTCATTTTGACATTCATTAAGAACTTGTAGCCTGAATACTCTGTGCCAACAGCTAGATTATCAGCAACTTCTTTTTGTCTAGTAAATCACTGAGGCTGTCAATAAATCCATTAATTAGAGTTTCATAGTTTTACTTGTTCTCTAATTTTTTTTAAGTGAAACAGAGTTATCTTGCACTTAAGGTACTAAAGGCACCCTTTCTTCAGAGGGTTTATTTGGTTAACAAACAGATGAAATAAAATAATGTTTAAAATTGTCCCTTTTTGGACTTTTAGCCTGCCATTTTGTTTTATTATCTAGAATTCCTAAACAAAGAAGATGAGAATTATGTTGGTCTGTTTCTTGCCAGCTATGTGGCTTTCTGACAAATTGTTCTAGACTACGGTCACTAAATGATCAGACGTGAGTTTCAGACTTTGTGTCCTACGGAAAATGATTGCTAGTGAAAAATTTGTTATTCTAGCAACACTCTAAGTACACATACGTGCAATATTTGAAATCTGTTCTTTTATTTTTGTCTTGTGCATGATTTTTGAGAGTAGAGGTTGGGAGGGTATGAGGTGTAATGAGTTGCACTATATGATCCTAACAGCATTTAGATGAAATACACTTCTTGTTCGTTATTTATGCATTTGTTCATCCATTTTATCACAAACAAACATCTGAATGTACACAGTTGTACAAGGGGCTGTAATTAGGAGTCACATCTGTGTGTGCACACTCATGAGTGTGTTTTTGTGTATATATATGTGTGTGTGTGTGTGTGCATGCGTGCATGTATAAATACTTAGTTGTTACACAATACTACTGTGGGATGTAACAACTAAGTATTTATACATGCGTGCATGTATAAATACTTAGTTGTTACATCCCACAGTAGTATTGTGTAAAAGGAGTAACTGGTTGGAGTAAACATGAGCATCACAATGCAAGCCATGTTCTTTAGATATGAACCTTGATTTCCTTGGTTTGTTGACAATATATTTATTATTTGGCTATGAATAAGATGGACAGCAAGAAGTCTATGAGTTTAATGTTAAGATATTAATGATGAATGCATCTTTAATTTAATTTGTTTTTGTAAGCACATGGGTGTGAATTACACTATGTTTGGCTACACTGGCATTTTGTGCAAATGGACAAGCTATGACCTGTTAATGAGGTCTTCCCACAGTGCATTACTTGATTCCACCAGCCTTAGTTTGTCTAGTGTACGAGTCTGATGAAGTCACCTCACCAAACAGTGATCTTGGGCTGACTCTAAGAAGGGGCACTTGTGTCCACTAGGCTGTCCTAAGTGGTTAACAAATATGTTACACATTTGTCTTTTGAATTTCTGCACCCTTCAAATAGCCACAAATTAGGGTTTCACTACTTGCTGTTTGATTATGAATTGCAGCATGTCTCTTCTGGCATAGTGGTTTGTCAAATGCATTTTCAATAAATGCCAGTTTCAAAGGAAAAGATGTTTACTATTGCTCATGGTAAGTCTGTTTTCAATGTGAGAGTGTTTTATTTTGTTCATTCAATGTCTGTCAGTGCTTTTGCTGTAACAATGTTTAAAGTTTTAAGTCAGATCCAAATTTCTGTGAGCATCGCAAAAGTAAAGAAGAAAATTGTATGGATGCTGACAGTTTTGAACAGTATTTTATGGTAACTGGGAGAGACAGCCAAGTAATATCATAATGGTATGGCTGCAGGGGGAGGCATTACTTTGTCTAGGACCCTGTTGGACAGTGATCTAGCTCTGAAGCAACCTCTGAAACTCTCCAGTATGGCTTCAATTCCTTTTCACATCTCCCACTTTGTTCACATTCTAAGGTCATTTTGAGGTTTAGTTTTACATTGTGGTGAAGTAAACCAAACAAACACATCATTACAACAGTAAATCCTATGGAATTACAAATTACACTTTGATTCAGCAAAATCTATTCTTTTTTATGATAATAGCCATTATATTCAGAATCTTTATATTACTAGTATATTGTGTTGGAAGCACTTCTAAACAAAAATATGTTTTTCTACAAATATCCACAGTGTTTTATATCTTGGAAACCATATAAACTAGTCACATATAGCAAAAGCAATTCTTTTGTTCAGCCAAACCTGAGCTTTCATATAATTGAAAGCAATTATTTTCTTGTTACATGTTTGATGAAATATTTACAGAAATATAAAATCTATACCTATTTGCATAATTAACAGTACAAACAATATTCACTGGCTTGCATGCAGTAGAAGGTAAACTGCAAATATCTTTGACAGTTTTCTCTAGAATTGCCTTAACTTTCAGCTAATACCATGCAATATTAGTAACTGATTTGGATATGGCAGTATTACTTTAAATATGGGGATATAACTTATTTTCATAATGATTGACAGACATGCAACATCTCTATAACTTATTTTCATAATGATTGACAGACATGCAACATCTCTGTTGTGGAGCACTGTAATTGTACTGCAATGGTGTACTTTGCCTCTATTCTGGCATTTCCCAATAGCGCTCATTAATGTGTAATGAAAATACATGGCACTATGAATTAAAAATGGAAAGATACAGTGAAGAATATTGCTTACTGACTGCACTGCTATGTAGTCTAGACATTTTCAGTAAAGTTTTAATTTCCCCTACTGATCTTTTAACACATTTCATTGTTCTGTCACTCAGTTATACCTTTCTGCTCCAGAATGTTTTGTGACACTATAAATAGTTGCCGGTACTGAATGGAATTACACTGCAAAACACTAGAAACATTACTATGTATTCGAATCCTTGGTGATGAAAGATATGAATTAATGCTGAAAGATGTATACAAAAATCTGGTATCATCTCGCAAGACCACTGGCATGTTCTCCAGATAAAGAAAATAAATATATACTTTCTCATGTCTCAGGCTAATAATTGCTATGGTCATGTGATTTAAAGTACAAGAATAACATCCTGTGTATTCACTACCCAGATTTTCTGATGTTGTGCATCTTTTTAAAAAAGTTCAGTTGTGTGAGTAAAATAATTATGACAGCAGATGTCTGAATGATCACTGCTGCATTAGCCTTAGCTATATGGGTTATATCCTGCCAGGGATATAACAGCCACCCAGCTTCCAACTTTCAGAGTACCTTCCATGCACCCAAACTGTCAGTCACCTCAAGCTGAGCTGACTAAAAAGTCAAGTTTGGGCACAAAAGCCCTTAAGACATTGCCTTTCAAAAGGGCGAGGGAAGTTGAGCTGTGAAAAGATAAAGCTAGAAACAACAAAAATAAATGTTCAGAACCTGGCATAAACAACACACCAAAATAACAAGGGAGATGGATAGAGAAGGGAGTGGCTACTGCATCAGTGATCATTCAAACAGCTACTGTTATGGGAAGTTTACTTTCAAAGATGCACTGTGGTTTTCATATTGATGAGTACTGCAGTAGTCTGAACTATGTGTAGACTACCCTAGCTAACTACATTTGGGTGGGTGAAAGGAGAAGAGATCAGGAGCCCCTGGAGAATGACCCAAGAAAAACCTGATCTGGACTTAGAGAAGGAATCAAGTTTATACTGCTTTCTGAAAGAATGTACAGAGGACCGACTAACAGCTTCAAAAATACTTCTAGAATCCAACCCTTTCCAAAAATCCAGAGATGAAGCCAAATCTCTGGTAGAGTGCCTTGAATTGCTTTGCTATGGTGATAAAGCAAAAGTTAATAGCCTTAGAGAACCATTTGGAAATGGTCTGTTTTAATAAAGTTTGTCCCTTTTACATCTTAGCTTCACAAGAAATAAACAACTGATCCAACGATCTAAAAGATTTAGTTCTGTCAAGATACTACTCATGTTCTGTGTGGACATCCAAGATATGGAGTATCCTTTCTTTCATAGCTTTAGGTTCAGGAAAGATAACAGGGGGGTGGATAATTTGTCTTAAAGTAAACTTGAATACCACTTCAGGATTTGTTCTCAAAGAAACACTGTTCCTATGGAAAACGACATGAGGTTGACTTAACGCAAGAGCTTGAAACTCAGACACTCTTCATGCAGAGGTCAAAGCAATCAGTAAAACTGTCTTCAATGTTATGAACCACAAGTATGTCAGGTTATCTGCTTCAAATAGAGCAAGTGTTAACTTTTGTAACACAAAATTAAGATCCCAAGGAGGGGCCACTAGTTTTCTTTGAGGCCTCTGATGCAAAACTCATTTCAAAAACATTTTGACATGAGACGGTATTGAAGGAAGAGGATCCATGGGCAGACATGCTGAAATGGCTGATAAATGGTCCTTAATTGATTAACAATAAAGAAAATACAAGGGCCATAGGCAGTAGCTCATACAAATACTGAAAAGGCACCTGTCTTCCTGGCCTTCTTGCATGGAGTCCTGGAACTGAATCTTGACAGTTGACAGTTCAGAAAGAAGGGAAAAGTGTCTACTTGAGGAACTTCCTACAGATGGATCAAAACGTGGAAGACCCATGATCTAGATTCCATCCTTGTGGTCCAGCTCAGCTTGTTTGTTATACAATTTCGCTCTGACAAAATGTAGGATGCCTGTGGAGTGAGACTGAGCTGTGAAGCTATATTACAAACTAACATGGCTAGTCTGCAATGGAGGTATGACCTGGTTCCCCCGTGCTTTTTGATGTACTTGCATGACTGTCGTATTGTTTATAATTACTTGAAGAGGTCCTGAGGACCAGAGGTGGTTCAGCGGGATGAGTTCCTTGATTAGAGCAAGCAACTTCTTGAATTTTGTGTGTTTACATCTGTCTTTGTGTCCCCTACACCCTACACTTTTATCTCTCATGAAACTGCTCCCCAAGCAATGTTCAAGGCATCTGTGGCAACTGACTGCATTGGATTAGGGACAGAGAAGGAGAGACATGGATTTAAGGATAGCTGTTGCCTCCACCAAATGATTTCTGTTCTGATAAACCCCAGCACTGCTATTTGAAAAGATAAAGGGTATTGGTGCTGGGCACAAAGATATTTCAGATAATCTTGTATCTTTCTCATGTGGAATCTTGCCATGGGTACCATGAAAATCACAAATGCCATGACAGCCAAGATTCTGAGGTATTCTTTCTCAGTGACCTAACTGAGTAGAAAACCTTAAAAATAGAGCTCAATAAAGATCTTTTTTTCCCATGAAAGAAAAGCTCTATCAACTGTGGTGTCTAGCTGACATCCCAGGAGTACCATCCTGTATGAAAGAGTCAAGAGAGCCCTTTGAATGTTCTCTTAGAATCCCAGCTTGTGTAAGAGATCTCTCAACCACGACAGAGAGATTCCTGACACCTTGAAAAAGATAAGCAAGTCTTCTAAATATGGAAGAATGTGGATACATGTAGCCTGCAATGAGCTCTAACTGGAGCTAGGCACTTTGTGAATACTCCTGGTGCAGTGGATAGTCCAAAGGGTAAGGCAGTGAAATGATAATGTGATCCAAAGAAACAAAACCTTAAGAAACATCTGAAGTCTGGATGAATAGAGTATCTTTTAAGTCTAGTGTTACCAGGTAACTTGAAAGCAGAAGAAGAGCAGGTAACAGGTTGTGAAGTGACATTTTGAATTTGAACACAATCACAGGCATGTTTTCATTCTTTGACTCTAGGAACATCCTTGAATAAAAAAACATTCCCACCTGGGAAGGAAGGGCTGGTTCTGTCATTCCTTGGAACAGTATGTTATGAAGAGAACAGGCGGATACAAATTAGTCTGATCTGCAGGATGAGGAATGACTCCCATGGAAAGGATGAATTTCCTCCCACTGCCAACTATGACCTTGGTGAATGGTTTTCAAAACTCATTTGTCTGAAACTATCAATTGCAAAACAGAAAAATGGAAATTTAGATGTTCTGGAAGAAAAGATGGGACAAAGTGGGGGGGGGGGGGTCATACGGTCTGATGAAGAGTCATTCATATTTGCTGGACTGTCCTTGGTTTTGGAATGCTCAGGACTTTTTATTGGAATTCCCTTGCCATTTCTTCCTAAATATATATTTAGATGAAACGGTTTATTTTGCTTATTGCCAAAACTGGATGAGGAGAAAGAACATTTCTTGGAAATAATGTTGGAGATTTCCTGGATCAGATTTCCTTTTTCATCACACTGTTTAATCATCTGTATGGCAGAGGGGCCTAACACTATATCTCTATCAAAGGGACATATTAAAATCTCATTTTATCATCATCTGGGAGGTTCTAAGAATGTGGCTATGCAAACTTCCTCCAAACAGTACCAGTGGTCATGACCCTGGAAGAAGTATCAACAGAGTCATGTACACACACATACTGAAAACTTACACAATAGAAGAAACTAAGCTATTTAAAAAAAAAGATGTCCTCATACGAAGAAACTGCAAATAAAACATTCCTCATACTTTCACAGAACAAACTTTAAAATATGAACCTGACAATTAAAAAATTTGAAAATCAAAGTTGTAGAAATGTATACATTTTTTCCAGTACATATAAATAATGTTTTCATCCTTGTTTGAAACAGTAGAATTGGAAATAACTAGGTGAGGGAATAATGACTAAATATCTTTATACATTCTATCTGCCTTTTTATGGACAGCTGACTATCAGGAAAATGGCTGGCTGTAGTAATATCCTCTAGAGCAGACAAATAGAATGGTATGAATGGGTGTAGGATATGGAAAGTCCTTCTCTTACAATTTGTAGTATTTTCTGATGGACTGAGAAACCTCAATGTTTTCCCAGCACATTCTAGCAATAGTCTCAGAGAACGAGAAACCCCTAGAGAAAGAAAATCAGAAATTGAGCTCTCTTCTGAGTCTGAATCAGAAAGATGAGGAAAAAAACACATGTATCCATTCCTACATCTTTCTGCTCAGATTCAGAATCTTGAATCATTTCAGAAAAAGAGGTATTTCTTTATTTTACCAGAAACTACTTTACAAGATGGATCAACAGCCCACATTAAACCCTGAGGCAGACTTAAAAACTACTCCTATCCAAATAAATTTAAGGAGGAATAGATACGTTTGGTTTTCTGCTTCTTTTTGACAGGAAAATGGGGCTAACCCGTATTACTAATGCAGCAACAGTAGCTTCCTCAGGTGTCGGTGCAGCACTTTGACACAACAGGGAAACCATCCCTTTTCCTCTCTCCCAGGACTAACAAGAGGATACCCAAACAGCTGCAGAGGATGTGGCTAACCCTTGTCCACAGTGGCTGTAGGTGCTACACCACAGTGATCCAGGTTAAAAAAATGAGTGGTCTAAAGTACAAAAAATGGCTACAGCCATGTCTCACCTGAGGCTGAGGCAAATCTCTAGTCTGCAGTAGTGGCAAAGGCTGTTTGCTTAATTTGTTCTTTTTGTGGCTGGAAGAAAGACCAATCAAAGGATCGGTGGTCTGTTCCTTGGTCAAGCCACAAACAATGCCTCTTTCCCAGGAACAGCTAGCAGCAAATGGCAACAAACACTACCAGTCAACAAAAATTATTTTTTGACAAAAACACAGCAAAAAATACTTTTAAAACACTATGCCATCCCAACAAAAGTAAAATAAACAAAATTTTTTCACAGAAAAAAGTTGTTAGTTACTTTATAACACTTTTAAACTTAAAGGAAAAATAAGCACTCCATTTAAAAGTACATTAGAGCCTCATCACAGTACATAAAAACACAATACTCCTAGCTTTAAAATAACTTTCCTGAAAAGGAAAGTGATAAAACAGCAACATAAATAAGAAAATGGAAGTTTTTTCCGAAATGTAACTTATCTGCCCAGCAAAGGATCCTCAAAAGCCTCAGAAGAGTGTAGTCTTCAGTGTCAGTAAAGCTCTGAAGGGCTTTGTGCCCAAACTTTCCATTTAGTTAGCTCAGCTAGAACTTTTAGAAGCTGGCTAGCTGTTATATCCTTGGCAGGATATAACCCTTATAGCTAAGGCTTCTGTAGCAGTGATCAATATGATAAACTTTAAACTGTTTCTTTAATAGCTTAAGAAAAAAGAAAAGTAATCTACAAGGTCGCCATACTCAATAATTACTGATCAGGGAACTACATTTAACCACATTTTTAAAGTTACATCAAGACTTATGCTTGCAACACACATTACCACCTTGAAACAATGCATTAACAAAATGGTTTAACCAAGTGGTAATGTAAAATTGCATTTAAATTTGTAAATCACAAAGAAATATAGTTTTGATTTTATTCATATTGTTGGAAGCCTATAAAGGAGTAACATGAATAAGTATTACATTTTTGCAATTCATCATGTAAAATGAAATTCTTATGTTCTAGATGTAGGCGTTGATAAAGAAAAAAAAAAAAAGAGTCCACAGGTAGGATGCAAAATGAAACAAAAACAGAATTCTAAATTCTAAGCATATCTTGTTAGTATGGTATCAGATAGTCAAGGATCTGACCTCACAAATGCAGACAAAGTGCAGCCCAGTAATATGACTGCCTCAATGCAAAGCTGTGCTCATGGGTTGCGATATCATAAAGAGCATGTGGGCAGCAAGATCCCTGGAAATGCCAAGTTAAGTGTGCAGATAAAAAACACTGTGGGCAAACAAAGGAAAAATGACTGAATTCTGTTAAAGCTGGAAAGCATGGCAACAGATACCCTGGGCTTCTAAGGTATCACATGTAACTGAACCTCTCAAATGTCCAGATTTTCACAGAATTTCCAAATTTTTGCCTCATATTTTTTGGTCTGCTCCTCATAAAATTTCTGGTTTTACAGTAAATCTTTGAAGATTGAAATGAAAATAAAATGAGTGAATTTGAGTGTCAGACCTCAGATCCTTCAGAAAATACATTCAAACATAAATTGAGTTATTCTAGCAACTTTCTAAGTTTATAAGAGCAATTTGTAAAACATGTCCCTCTTTTTGGGTTTTTGCCCTTCCTCATTTCTCTAGGCTTTGTCCAGATTTCTTGTGCTAAGAAGTTGAGAGGTCTGCATGTAACCTGTACAGAGAGGAAGAAATTTTAATGCAATCTTCAATGGAAAAAGCAGGGAAGCAATGCAGCAAGATCAACGTATGCAATGGTATGAAGAAAATGCATCATTTTTAGGAGTGGCTGTTCATTAGTGGAAGGATAAAGCTAAACATCAAAAAAATAGCTGTGATACAGAAAATGTATGCCTCGGGAGCCTGAAGGATAAAGCTGAGTGAAATTATTTCATTGAACCTCTGGAGGAACGTTACTGCTACCGTATTTACTAGAGAAGCCATCTTGGGGCAATGGAGTGCAGAACAACAATAGGCAATGAACACTCATTTTACATATGCTCAAAAAGAATGATTGTATAGCTGAGCAACCTCATAAGGCTTCTTAACCAGAGGAAAATAGTGCAATGAGACTGGCACTTTTTATTTATTTATTTTTTTAAATGAAATAATTGGAATGAAAGCAACCTTTTATTCTATTAAGTGCTGAAATGGCCAGGATGGAACTGCAATGATGTTGTATCCAGGCCAGCTATGTTAACTCACTTCTCATATACAGCATATTATGCATTTCCAGAATAGCACCTACAGCACTAGCCAAACAGACTTATGTTCCTATCATGTCTCCATCTCCTATACGCCCACTACTAAAACCTTAGTTATTTCTCTTCTAATGTCACAACTACAGATGCGATATCATAGTCACTAAATCATTTGAGTGTGCATCTGTAACCCTATCATAAATAAATAAATACTCCCTTGCAATGATAATTTTTAATGAAAAAGTAGATTTTTTTTAGTTAAACAAATACCACATCCGGCTGATCCAGCATAACCCCTGTGAAACACAAGCTACATTCTGCAGCATCGTGTAGTCTTCATCCTGCAGGCAGGCAATCTCATTGCACTGAGAGTGGGTGGAAATAGGGACAAAACTTTATGATTTTTATACATTTTCTAAAGGAGTTCCTACTGTGTCGAACCCACTGGAAACCTGCCTGATGCTTCAGCCTATGGTATTGTAAGCTGCACAGACATCTGATGTCAACTGAAGCACACCCAATCACCTGACATCAAGTGTCTTTTTAGCACATTTCTCAGCTATGCAGAGTGTTGGCAAGCTTCCAAGGTCCTGAGCTATCTTAGAGACAGCTGACCATATTAGTTTTATTAAAAATATATATACATGTATGTTATATGGCCTGTGGGTAGTAAGTAATGCATAGATACAACCAAAACTACTAAAGAAGCCTTATTCCTACTCTTACTCCATATAAACGAAAAGTGGCAATTAGCAAACAAACTGTACTAGTCTGCAGCTATTTTACAAAACCTGTGGTCAGGTAAGTAGCAAATGCAGCACAAAAACTTCTGAAGTGTTGAAATTATATCTATCTATATCTATATATATATATATATATATATATATATATATATATTTATATATATATATATATATATATATATATATATATATATATATATATATATATATATCTATATATATATATATATATATATATATATATATATATAAGCGCTACAGAATCCTGAAAGCCCAAAATCCTGAGACCAAAATACTGAAAACTCAACTCAAAATACTGAAAACACACAGGATACCAACAGTTACTATATTCCAGCACCAATATATACAGAAACGATTAAAACATGAACCATATTACTGTTCTCCAAGTACAAGCAGGGGGGGCAAGCACCCCTGCACCCCCCATGTGGGGGGGCTGTGCCCCCCATGCCCCCTGCTACTTAAATATATCAATTCCAAGACTGCACTTAGTGTAGTGAAGTGCAGTCTTGGAGTTGATATATTTAAGTAGCAGGGGATGTGAGGGGCGCAGCCCCCCACATGGGTGGTGAAGGGGGGCTTGCTCCCCTGCATATAGTTGAAGGGTAATATGTTTCTGTATGTACTTATGCTGGAATGTAGCAAATGCTGGTATCCTGTGTATTTTCAGTATTTTGAACTTTCAGGATTTTGGGCTTTCAGGATTCTGTAGCGCTCCCATAATATACATATATATATATATATATATATATATATATATATGGATTCACTTTATAATCTCAAAATACAGAAACATCAAATTTCAGTATTTCGAGACTATAAAGTTGAATGTTCAAAATAGTGACAGTGCATAACCATGAATCCGGAAATGTCAAATTTGTGGTTATGGTTTTACGGTACATCACGTGGAATGTATTGTGTGGATGGTGTCTGGCTTAGTGTGTGGATTTTGGTGTAATTTAAGATAAGTGACTATTTTGTAAGGGTTTTGGGTAGGTGGAGTGTATGTGAGTGTGTTTGGAAGTTCTACATGTGGGTTACGGTAGGCAGGTAAATACGAGTGCGTAAGTGTTGAAAGTGGTGCTGTTTGTATATATGTGATATTTGTGTGCGAGGGAATGTAGACTATCTGGTTGTGAGTGTACTGTCTTTTTCTGTTTGGTGTGATCTCGGAGTTAGGATATGTAAGTAGCAGGGGTGTGGGGGCACAGACCCCACATGGGGGGGTGCAGGGGGGCTTGCCCCCCTGCTTAATTGTAGTGTAGGTTTGTTAATTTGTGTTTTTGTGCTTGCGTGTATTTTGTTTTTTGTAGTGTGGGTTGTCTGGTGCATATGTACTGTGGTGCATGGTTTGTTTAATGTCACGAGTTTTACTTTCATGGCTTTGTGGTTTTAGTCTTTTGCAGATTCAACGTTATAGTCTTGATATACTGAAATTCACTGTTTCAGTATTTCGAGATTATAAAGTGAATCCATATGTATATACATACATAAATATATATATATATATATATATATATATATATATATATATATATATATATATATATGGTTCTACCTTACATAGTCGACAGTGCAGAACACCGAAAATGCAATCATCGACACCACATAATCAACAGTGCATAAACACGACACCTCACATGCCCGACAATGAAATAACCGATGGTTCACAAACACGAAACCTCATACGCTGCACACAGCACAACAACAACAATCAACAAACAAAATACATCCCCTGTCCAAAAACCACACACACAACACAAGCACACCAAAATCCTTACAAACCCACACTAAACCTCACATACACAACTATCTACAACCCTAACCCAAACCCTAACCCTAAGGTCCATCACTATCGCTCACTCAGCTAACCCACGCCCTAACCCTAACTCACTTAACCCGCCCCTAACCCAAAGACTTTCACTACCGCACACATACCTAACCCGCGCCCTAATCCTAACTCACTTAACCCGCCCCTAACCCAAAGACTTTCACTACCGCCACACTTACCTAACCCGCGCCCTAACCCTAACTCACTTAACCCACCCCTATCCCTACAGACCGTCAATATCCACACTTACCTTACTCGCACCCTAACGTCCGTCACTACCGCATACTTACACAGCCTTTTCTCATGTCAGTATCCTCAGCGTCGGTGTTTTCATCCGTTGGTCTTCTGCATTTTCGATCTTCTGGCGATGGCGATTGCGTTGTCGATGTTCTGCACTGTCGACTATGTAAGGTAGAACCATATATATATATATATATATATATATATATATATATATATATATATATATGTATACACACACACACACACACACACACACACACACATATGCAGAAAGAGAGAGAGGGGGGAACACAAAGTCTGACACCAACACAATACGTTACAAAACATTTTGTTGAACCACATAGATGATCTTAAAAGGCAAGCCTCAGTTTCTCTGCATATTCTGTGTCTTCGGTGTGTATCTAAACAGCTTTAAGTTACATGCACTTTTTATAGTAAAACATCATCACCATGTGACCAGTTAACAACTGTAGCAAATATACTCAAAACCTATCATAAATATATAATCAATTACATTCAAGGGATAATTTCATATTGAGGAATAAATAGTAATGTACCAATAAGCTCAAGAGTTTTCAAAGCACACACAACTGAAAAAAAACATGATAAATATAAATACTTAATAAATAAATACTGTACCTGAATTAATTTATGACAAATTTTAACATAAATGATGTTGCTAGATGAGTAAATATCACCACTGTACTTGTAAAAAACTTAAATATAAATAATAAATAAACTATGCAACATCACTTTAACATTATAGTGACATCTAATGGTCAAAATGTAAAAACAAATCCTATTTGCCCTCAAAATATATATCAAATATAAAAGAAAAGTGCTAGCAAAATGTGTTAAATACAATAAATAATATACATGAAAAAAATTATCAAGAACACAGAACTAAACCACTTGTAACAATATCAAAGTGCATTTTAAAATATGCAAAAAGCAAATGAAATCAACTATAAATAAAAACAATCATGTCATAAAAATTAATTCAAACCTGGACTATATTTCTTCTTCTTCTTTTGGCTTTTCCCGGTTAGGGGTCACCACACTGGATCACCTGTCTGCTCATGATTGGCAGTGGAGTTTTTACAGTGTCGAGTTGCCAGCCCGACGCCCAACCTTCCAGAAAAGGCACACACACACATCTAGGGCCAGTTTAAAGTGTCCAATCCACCTACAGCATGTCTTTGGGATGTGGGAGGAAACCAGAGCACCTGGAGGAAACCCACAGGACCACAGGGAGGACATGCAGACTCTGAACAGAAGGCACACCCGCCGAGGATTGAACCGGAGAACCTCTTGCTCTGAGGCGACAACGTTAACCGATGCACCACCATGGCCGCCCTCAAACCTGGACTATACATTGCACCTAAATCAATGATTTCATTACTTTTTGTGCAATATTTTTTTTCTAGTATGATCAATTAGTATTAACATCAACCCTGCCAATATCAGTAAAAATGAAATATGCATTCTCATACTTCAAGCTATGCTTAAACAATGCTTGTTTATCTCTGCAACAGCATATATCAGTAAGATGTAGTAAAATCCTTTAGTAAGATGTAGTGAAATCCTTTGTTTTCGTTTTCATGTATTCTTTCTTAGTCCAACATAGAATGCGATGCAGGAACAGACCATCTGATAAAACACACAGTGGGTTTCAAATGTAATCAAATGTCTTAATTTCAAAAACTTCCCCCATACAGGCAGATGTGAAATGTTTAGTCTGGCAGATGAAAGTACAAAAAGTACAATTACCACAAAGAAACGAACCTCTCAAGTAGGCTTTGTCTCAGAATGTGTAAGGCTAAAACCCTTATGTTTATGTTAGTATAAGAAAATCTGCAGTATTGTGGTAATGTGGTAGAAAAAAAAACTTCTCACTGGTTAATAGATGCCAATGATCTTGTATAACAGACCTGATTTTGAATGTGCTGATACCAAATGTTAAACTGCATCTAAGGCTATTAGTATTATCAACAAAGCCAAATTCCTCTTGTATAACACAAAGCTGTGCTTATTGTTTGCCCTTTGTGTAGTCATTGAAATGTTTTTATTTTGGAATAACCCTTCTGCAGCAGTCTTTGTTTGAGGTCAAGAAGGTATACTGCAAGATCTTTTCATCCTCAAAAATTGTGAATATGAAATATTTTTTGGAATAAGGCTAGGAAGTAAGCTTGATGCTAATACAATTTTTTTTTTGAAAAATATTTCCTATACAGTGTAGAAGTTAATGATCCATCTAAAAATTTAGTCTCAGTAACATGTAAAAAATTCCAAACAAATGCTGGCTCAGGAAGATTCATGGTAAAACTACAATTTATTAAACTTTAATGAACATAAAATAAAAAAACAATTAATTCAAACAGGCAGTGGAACAGCACGGCATAAAAACAAATACATTTACTGGAAACCAAACACAAAAAATGTGAGCGCTTTCGCATAATGCAACTATGCTTCATCAGACATAACCATAGCAAAATATCAACTCTTTTAAAATAGTCAGCATCCAATCACATTCCAAGACCAATTAACAACTAATAGGTCTCAGCAAGTGAAACCGAGTGTGTTAAACACGTTTTAAATCATATTGCAGCTTAAGAAAGTATCTTAGCCCTATTATTTTGATATATCTGCATATTTATATGTACTTTTCTTATATTATTTGTCATTGATAAGTAAAATATCTAGTAATGTAGTATGATGGCTTTAACACACTTGGTTCCCCTTGATGAGTCCTATTAGTTGTTAATTGGTCTCGGAATGTGATTGGATGCTGACTAAAGAGAGTTGGTATTTTGTGATGGTTATGTCTGATGAAGTGTAGTAGCAACTAGACAAAATCCCTTACATTTTTTTTGTGTTTGGTTTCTAATAAATGTATTTCTTTTTATGCTATGCTGGTCCTCTGCCTGTTTGAATTCATTGTTCTACTTGACTGAAGCGGGGATTGGACTTTTTCAGTTGCAGTGGTTTTGTATTTGTTGTACAAAATAAAAAACGATTAATGCTTTTGGTGACTTCTTATGTACTTCATCAGATCTGATGCCATTTATTTAGTTTTAGGAAATGACAGGCAACCTGTTTTACTTGCATCTTTAATTGCTTTCTTCTAGCTACAAACTGAACAATCTCAGTTATAAACTGACCTGAGAGTAGGAAGCCTGCTATGCTTGGCTTTGCTTTGCTCCCCTACCTTCAATTGCTAGTCACTGCCTCTTACTCTGCTATTATACTTCCTACATATGTTTCACTTGTGACACTTATTCCAACCCCCACCATGACTATACTACTTCTATACATATACTTCTGTTTCTTATTTCTTACTTCCCTATCTCTATTTAATTTTTAGCCCCATGAACAATTATCTTCCTCCCTCCCATACAGCTTTGCACAATATCCATTTATAATCACAACCCTTCCTAATAGTGCCTACCTGTTCTACATTGTATCTTTCTTTTTTTCCAAATAAAGCCTCATTTCTTCTTATTTCGACTACATTATTATACTCTAGCCTTTAATACTCCTCTAGTCATTTCATTCTAGAGAAGATACCAGGACATCCAACCTCTTCTTTTATAGAAAATACTTCTCTCCTTACCTATCCACTTCCCACTTTCAGAATCCACCATGACTGAATCTCCTACTGTTTTGCAATGTCTTTTTTCCTTTTTAATTGCTACTTACCCACTACCTTCATCTATAAAATATGCATTCCTGTACTTAATTATGCTGCTCTACAGTGTATCCTCTCTTCTTCTCCTCCTACTGTGCCATCTTTCATCCTAACATGGCTCGACAATATATTGCAACATTACTCCAACTCTGTCCCAATCAACTATCCATACTTCCTCTTTACACTCTCCACACACTGCACCAAACCTATTCAATATTGCCGCTTACCTTAATCCCAAATATAGGCTGATTAATTGCACTTCATCTCAAACCGAAACGAAATTAAGTGCAAGAAACCTCTCTAAAAAACAAGCATCCATAATTCAACAATATACTAAAATCCTTATTGGAGAAGATATACACCCTAACCCTGGCCCCACCTATCACAATGAACACACAGATAATTCTCAGCCACACATTTCTGTAACCCAACATCAGCAAATCCCCAACCCTGGTGATCTAATTTTTGCTGTGATAAATATTACAAGTATAAGAAATAAAACTGCTGAACATCATGCCTGGATTACTCAGCAAATGCCTGATATTCTCACTGCAACTGAAACTTGGCTTAAACCTCATATAAACAATTCAGAAGTTATATCTGGTGGCTATATCACCATCCGTAATGACTGCATAAAGAGAAAAGGCAGTGGTATTGGTTTAATATTGCCCAGTGCATACCATATTTCCCTTAGAGCAAACCAGCACTAAAATTCAGTTCAGCAGAGCTTCTTATTGCTTTCCTCAAAACAAACAATTATAAACAAATATTTACTATCTACTTTTACATCCCTCCTGCTGACAATACAGCTATACTGGAAGATACCCTATACTGGATATCCATATTATTTCCACAAGAAAAAATTTTACTACGTGATGCGATTGTCAATTAGTTGGACATAAACTCTAACTCCCCTACATCTAGAATGAACTTACATGGTTTCACACAACTAATTAATAGCCCTACACATTATACTAAGACATCAAATTGTCTACTAGACTTGATCCTAGTACCAGTCCCTAGCAAATGTTCCATTAACTGGTACAATGTCAGACTCTGGCAGTGATCATCTCCCAGTCTATACAACTAGACATCTCACACATCCAGTTAAACAGCATATTTATAAAACAAGTTTAACTCAGAAATGTTCATTACTTCACTTTCATCTATTAACTAGAACTTCCTGAAACCCTCTCTTTAGACAATGCTGCAAATGAACTTAATACAACTTTTCTAAATATCCTAAATAGCCTTTTACTTCACAGAAAGAAGAGAATGAAAACAAATAATGCTAACTTAAAAGAGTAAAATTCTAATTCAGGATACAGAAAAAGCAAGGAATGAATGGCAAAAATATAAAACACTTCAATATCTTGAAAACTAAAAAGCAAATAAATGAAGACAAAAAAAAAAAAAACTGTACTGTAATGACGCACAGGATAACAGTAAACACGACCCCAAAACATTTTGGACATCCATTAAAGAAATCTTACATCCCAGCAGAACATTCAACCCAAACCCTTCTCCTGATAATTCACCACTTGAAACTGCAATACAGTTCAACTCTTATTTTACTGATTGTACAGCATCTCTAACTAAGGATTTCTCATCATCTAATCCCAACCCTGCCTAACAGTCACAGATCACCACATCCACTTTCACCTTAAACTTGTGCCTACATCCTATATAAAACCACTCTCAAATAAACTGTGCTCTTCTTCAGCTGATGACCTTCTAAGCGAGTACCTAAAAATTGCAGCCAGTAGAGAGAACTTCTAAGATAATCTCTCATAAAAAATTTGACTGGAAAAATTCACAGCTAAAATATTTAGGAGTTATCATCGAGTCCAATGACAAAATGTCATTCTCAGTTAATTACTAACACCTGACTGATATAATAAAATTAACAGATAATTGAAATTAATTATTATTCACATTTGATGATAGATTAGTCCTAATTAAAATACTACTACCAGCAAATAACTTAATTGTTAGTCAATCATTAATACTTCCCCCCATGTAAAGCAGTAATAAAAAAAAATAAATTCAATATTGCTAAAGTCGTTATGGCATCCCAAAAAAGAAAGAACCTCCCTTTGCTAGCATACAACAAGCTGGGGGGAGGGCGGTATATGTTATTCTAATATTGACCTATATACTAAATATGATATTATCAATGTAATTCTCATATGGCTAGACTCCTGTTGTACTTCCTGCTGGAAATCAATTCATGAAACCATGATAATAAAGAATAATCAGTAATTGAACCTTTCATAAATTTTTTGATAGTAATGCCTTCCCATGAATTCTAAAAAAATATATATATTAAATGATAAAAAGAGGTATACTTTCTTTCCTCTCATAAACCAAATTTTACGAATATTCAAAAGATTTATGCACTCAAATTACTAAATTAAAGACCTATTAATAATATTATTCCTGATAGCTTTTACCAGTTAATATCTTTTAATACAAGAAGAATGACAGAGCTAAAGGTTAGTAAACTGATATACTGACACCAATTTCAAAATGGAAACCATATACATTCAGCTGACTATTTGATAGCCAGACACAGTCTGGAGAATAATAGCTGGCTTTAAATACAAACATGTAAGGAATTCATTCAAGATGAAATCAAATTAGCAATGGACACACAAAATAAAATCATCCATAAAATCCTAGACTTCCTCTCTAATATTAGCAATAACTCAACTAATGGTTCCAAATATTTATCAGCTATACATAAGAGTGAATTTGTTTTCTCTGAGTTGTCCTTCTGGAATTACTCAACGAAAGTAAATAACAAAGAGCTTCCAGAGACTAACAATACACTATCCTTGAAATCAGTAGGAAAAATCTACATCTCCCCCATAATAGAGAATATTTATGGACATTTCTACATAGGATTTTTTTAACACTCCATAAAAATTGTGGTTATATATAAAACAGAAAATACAAAATACTGGAGATGTGAAGAAGCCCTTGATGCTGATTGGCTTCACATGATTACTGAATGCAAAATAGTAACATCCGTCTGGACAGACTTTATAAACTTTTGCAAAGCATTGTTGTCAGTTAATTATTATATTACAGATTTCCTTATATTATTTAATGCACCAATCATATAAGTTATTCTTTGGTCTATCTTAGCTTTTGCAAGGAAAGCCATTACTAAAAATTGGAAAGCTAAGACCACTCTCTCATTCTCTAATGAATGTATTGGTCTAGCAAAATCCATTTTTAATAATGAAATATCTACCATAAAAATAAGAACCAGAAATGTAATTCACCAACTAATTGCCTAGCAGAAATTGTATAATCTATTAGAAAAGTACTGTTTTGTTTATGTATTTCCTGTTATGAACCATGTACATAGTTTGTGTACAGCTGAGTTTATATTATTGAAAAGTGTTTGATTACTGTTTTGTAAAATAAAATAAAATAAAATAAAACATAGCAGCCAGTAGAATTGCCTGTCTTATCTCAATCCTTATAAACAGGTAAATCCAGCAATCCCACATTCCCACTCTATGGAAAAAGTCAAATATTATCCCTCTGCACAAAGGAGGAAATAAAACAGACATTAATAACTTTAGACCTATAGAAAACTTATCTCCCTTGCCAAAATCCTTGAAAAAATGTATTCAAAAACATTTGCTAGATTATCACATACAGGAAGAATTCTTATCCCCTACAAAACATGGCTTCCATCCTTCCTAGAGTACTAGCACTGCCCTTCTAACCTATATCGATACTATTAATAAAGCTAGAGATAATGGCAAACTAGTCTCTTTCTTTTTTCTAGACTTGTCTATAGCCCTCAACATAGTTTGTCACAGCAAGCATCTACTTCAAATGTCCTCACTAGGTATCTCTTTGCCACCCTTTTATGGTTCAAAAGTTACCTGTCCAATTGGTATTAGTCAATAAAAAGCACACCACATTCTCTCTCCTTACCTCCCAGTCACTCTCCACCAGTGTACCACAAGAGACTATCCTTGATCCTCTCCTCTAACATTTTCCCCAACACCCTCTATACTTACACACAGCAGGTCACCCTAATATAATACACTGATGCTTCCACTCTCATTTGCCCATTTGACAACATGGTACACCTCCAAACAATTAATTTTTCCTTCCAAATCCCTCTCTCATGAAAAACAAAATGTAAAGTCTTATCTCTTCATAATACAACCACTGAATTCACTTCTTATAGCAAATTATTAGATGTGATAGTGGATGATAATCTTGCAATTGAGCTGTATATACAAAATTGTATAAGAAAAAGTCATCAATAACTAGGGTTGATTTACAGAGCCAAAAACTCTCACTGACAGAACTAAAGCTACACTTGCCACTACTTAATTCCTCCCCACTCTTCTATATGGTGCTTCCATCCTTATTAATCTCCAGGCTTCATAGGTTCATAGGTAGGCACTAGGGTATCTGCCTGAAGGCATTTATAAGCCTAGCCGGAATGTGTTGGCTTTCGCCACCCCCTTAGATTAGTTCCTTGTGCTTCTGTCCAGCAGAGCCATTGAAGTGATCCCTGGGGTAAACTTTCTGTTTCCCATTCACTCGTCAAGGTTTTTCTTAAAGAGGGTTAGCGAGGAGCTCTGGACTGGAATCTTGTTCCAAAGCATGGCAAGTCTCTGGGGCAGGAATCTATCCCTCCAGCACGTCCTATTTATTGTTGTGGTGAGGTTTATATCCCTGGAGCATGTGGTCTGAGGGGATATGGTTTTCTTTAGGTGGAGCATGTCCATCAATTCTGGGTTGGACATGGCCTTGTATGTCAGGCAGAGATCACCTCTGAGTAGGCGGTATGCAACCGAGTACAGCTGGAGTTTCTTCAGTCAAGCTGCATAGGGCATCTGCTTGAGGCCAGTGATCCTCTTGGTGAGGTACTTCTGTGGTGTTTCCAGTTGTTGCAGGTGTCTTGTAAGGTACATCCGAAATGGGGCATTGTACTCTATGATGGGGCTGATGAGTGATGCATAGAGGGGCCCAATGACCTCTTTCGATCTGGATGCAAATCCTTTTGTGATTAGATGGGCCACATAGAAGGATTTTCAAACCACTTTGGCAATATGATTATCAAAGGAGAGGTTACTATCTACTTGGGTTCCCAGATCCCTTATTAGGTCTTCCGTATTTAGGGGGCTACCACCTATGTGGTAGTTTGTGGGTACTTTGTTTTTTCCAAAGGGGATAACTATGCACTTTTTGGCATTTAGCTTGAGGCCATGGCTTTGACACCAAGTATCTGTCTCAGTGAGACCCTTTTGGAGGATGTTTGTGTCAGCCAGAGAGTCGATTATAGCCCCCAGTTTGCAGTTGTCTGTGAACTTGGCCAGCCATAGTCCTCCTGTTCTTGCCTGTACCTCTGAAAAGTATATGCCAAACAGGAGGGGTCCTAGGACTGAGCCCTGGGGAACACCACTTGTAACGTGTCTAGCTCGCGGACTCTTACCATGTGGGTTCTGTCCGTGAGCCAGTTGGCAACCCATCTCGTGACATAGGGGGTTTTTGTTCAGGCTGGTGAACTTCTCGATAATACCTGAGTGGGGAATGGTGTTGAAGGCCTTTGCAAGGTCTAGCTAGGCTGTGTGGACCACCTTTCCCTCATCTATAGCCTTGGTAACTGTCTCAAAGAAGTCCACAAGTTTGAGGAGGCATGACCTGCCCTTAACGAAGCCAAACTGGGTAGGGTCCAGTGTTTGGAGGTTTCCAATGTCTCTGTTAATGAGATCCATGATGATGTGCTCCATAGCTTTGCAGACCAAGCTAGTCATGCTTATAGGGCGATGGTTCCTAGGGTCCATTGTGGCTCCACCTTTGTGGAGTGGAATAACCGTTGCTGTGTGCCACTCTCTGAGCATCTAGCCTGTGGAGAGGCTGAGTTTAAACAGTGTGTTTAGGTGAGGGGTTAATTCATCTTTGAGCTCATATAGGACACCGCCTCGGACATTGTCTGGTCCCATCGATGCTGTGTTTTTAGCTTTGGAGTGGGCTGTTTTAACCTGAGTGTCTGATTTCAGGGGCACTACATTCTTTTGGTATAATTATGGGACCTTTTGGGGGTGAGAATGGAGTGAAGTTTGCACTGAACCTGTCTGCCAGGATGTTGGCTATATTGGTCAGTTCAGTGTATTTTGTGCCATTCTGCACTAACTCCAAGCAGATCTGAGAATTGCCACTTAGATTCTTGACATAGCTAAAGAATGCCTCGTGGTTATCTTTGGAGTCCATGGCAATTTTTCTTTCGAAGCTAGCCTTGGATGATTTTATGAGGGAACGTAGTTTCTTACTGATACTGATCAGGGATGTCTTCCCTTCCTGGGAGTTTACTCTTTTCTGTACTAGTTTCCTCCTTCCATTGTATAGCTTATTTATGGCACGGAAACACCAGACTAGTTTCCTTTTCTTGGAGGAGTGAGTCTTGGTTTTGTTTGGGATAGCACAATCCATGCATTCTTGTAGAGTGCATTAGTAAAGGATTTTGCAGCTTGGACAGCATTATCCTTTAGCATGGGAGCTTTGAAACTTCCCACCTCGGTCTTAAGTAACATGAAGTTTGGTTTTGCAAAGTTTTTCACGGTGGTTTCTTTGACCGGGGATGGTGGCGGAATGTGGATATCCAGAGTGATTAGTTTATGGTCAGATCTAACCAGCGAGGGGTTGACCTCCAGTGTGGAACAAAGGTCACCCATGTTGGTGATGACCAGGTCCAATATGTTGTCACCTCTGGTGGGGGTGTTGATCAGTTGATCCAAGGCATTTGAGTTTATAAATTCTAGGAAATGTTGGGCAAGGGAGTTTGTACTTGAGTAGTTCTCCCAGTTAATGTTTGGGTAATAGAAATCACCCAATATCAGGGTGTTTGATAGGACCTTTGTGTGTCCCAGTGTTTCCAGGAATGCAGAGTTGGGGTCCTGGGACATGGTGGGTGATCTGTAGTAAGCTATAATTTGAATAGCAGTTTTACTCATTGTTAGTTGCACGTGGATGGTCTCTGAAGCATCGTGCTGTGCCACTAACCTGGAGGTGTGGGTATCCTTGATGAATATGGATACTCCCCTGCCTTTTGTATTTCCGTCCGGGTTTTGTGGCCGAAATGTATGGTATGAGTTGTAGCCTGGTAGTGCAGGGGTGCTCTCTAGAGTATTAAACCAGATTTCTGTTACTGCACATATATCGATTTTCTCCATACTGAGGAGTGCCTCGAGTGCATGCATTTTGAGGTTTAGACTTCTGACATTGAGTAGCATTACCCTCAGTTTTTTGTTAGTTGTGCTATTACTTGTGCGGTGGGTTTGTCTTTTGAGCCTTGCCTAAAAAAGGCATTATGGGGGTGGCAAGAGCTTTGACCAGTATTCCAAAACCTAAAGGTGACAGGTGCAAGCCATCTCCAGCAAAGCAGCGTGACTTGTCGAGCATGTCATCCCAGGCTGACAGACACTGGATCCCCTTTGAATGACACCAGAAGCTTAGCCAATTGTCAAAATTGATAATTTTGTCTCTATACCATGGTTTCATTCTTGGTGAGGGCAGGATACTACTCAGGGTCAGGGTTATACCGGCCTGGGATACGTGATCAGAGTGCTCCTCCATGTCTCTTTTCATGTAGTCCAGGGAGGTAGGGCGCAGGCCATTCACACCAACATGGACAATGACAGAGTCATATTTCTACTTGTTCTGGAGAGATCTGAGTGTGTGGGTTAGGTGGCAGTTCCTGGCACCTGACAGGCAGCTAACAGTAACCTTCTCCTTATTCAGCCTAGTGTGTAGGATGTCAGTGTGCCTGACTTTAGAGTCACCTATTACTAGTATGTTATTTTGCCTAAAGGGCTGTGATTGTGTGGCACACAGGTTTTGTGAAGTATGTGTTTCATGGTTTGTGTTGGGGGGTGGAGGTTGCTTGGATGTCTGCTTTGGAGGTCTCTGTTGCTTCTGCAGATTTTTATTTAGAGCCTCCGAGTATGTTTTCTTGTATTTATGTGTGTTTTTTGCTGGTGCTGGTTTCATAGGTCTTTGTGAGACTGGTGGTGTGATGTAAGTAATTCCCTTCTCCTCTTGACTGCCTGGTCCAGTCTTGGGTTGAGAGAGCTTAGCTTCCAGTTTGGCTGTATAATTGCATCTCTTGCATGTATTAGTGTTTGGTAGAAGGAGAAGAGGGTTGTCTTTGTACATGAGGCAATTGTAACATTGCCTCAAAATGCCCATATTCACCAGTTGGACTGGAGAGTACACCTGAAACTGCCCTTTGGACATGCCTGGAAAGGTACAGTGAACTGTTTTACTGATTGGCGGGTAACGTTGAATAAAGAGCCTTGTCCTTCTCTTCAGTATAGGGGGGGTCTAATGCTAAGGTTTATTAGTGCTTGCTATGAGTTTTGAGCAAGTGCCGGTATGAGAAGTGAATGGTTTGAGTGCTTAAGTTGAAAGTTTGTCTAGTTCCAAGGGAAAAATTGAAGAGTAGACTTTCTGGAGCACGGAATAATTATACCCTAGCTAACTAGCGCTGCCGGCATGCAAAACCGCGCAAATGTGGGTTTTATAGCAGGGAAATGAAAGAGATAGAAATTAGCCCAAAATGGCCAATAAACTACTAATTTCTGGGCTGAAACCACTCCTCCAGGGAAATATAGCTTGCTCAAAGCTCCCTCTCTCACAGTAAACAGAGATACTTCCTACTGTCCAAGTAAGGTATGGCCAGAAACTTGTAACACAGCCTTAAATTCAGCACTAACCTGAAAACTGGACTATACTAGCTTTGAAAGGCGGGAAAACAAGTATATATATGTGTGTATATATATATATATATATATATATATATATATATATTTTTTTTTAGAAAATAAAACCTTGAACAGTGCTATAACAAATTTGCTAAATTTGCAGCACATACCCCTTTCAGAACACATCCCTGTACAACACTGAAAAGCCTAAATTGGTTAGAACTGCCACATTAACATATACACAACTTTTTACCACCGATTAAATTATCCAGCATCCATCTGCCTGTCCAGCACTAAAAACATTATACAAAACTATGGACACAGTCTGTTACTGTAATCCACTGACCTAAAAGTCCTGTCTGTCTACAAGGCTAGCAAATCTGCTGGGCATTGTCTGCACTCCTACAAGGTTGCTAAGGCCTGGAACTCCTTAGCTGTATCTATCAGGTCTATACCCTCCCTCCCATCTTTCAAAACCACTTTGAAAGACTTACTAGCAGAAACCTGGCTCTGTTCTTTCTCAATTGCAGGATATACTATATCCCTAAATGTGAACAAGTATCTTTCATTCCTTCTACTTCCTTACTCTTTCTTCTTCATTTACTTCCTTACTGTTATCTAATTCATGTCCCTGACTTTCTCTCTAAATATGCAATAAGTCTTTTTTTCCCTAACCTCATATTGCAGTTATTTATATTAGACTTACCTTTACTTTCTCTACAGACTGTCTATAGTTTCTCTAAATATTAAATGATTATCACATACCTTGAATAGATTTTTACCAATGTTTTTTATATTATGATTAATTTGTTATAATTATTTAAATTTCAAATGTTTTTGTTTTATTTTCAAGGACTGCAGAATTATTTTTGAAATGTTTTGTAATAATTTGGAGCACAGGCTTCTGCCCAGTCTGACTTTTCTGGTAATCAAATGTCAATAAATAAACAAGTCTTCAATGCTTTGGAGTGCATAACAAACTAGTGTAGATTTTGGAATATTCTGTAAAACCTTGAAATTCTTATTAAATAAATAGTGGATTCATGTTGGTTAATCGTTTATATTTAGATTATATGTTTATATTGGCATAACTAATTGTTTATGCACATCCAGAAACAGGAGAGCCATCCAAAAGATTTCCTGTACATTCAGCAGCAATGGAGTCATCTTTATCCAAATAGAGCTGAAGCACATATTTGGATGGATTCTCCTCTAGTGCCACTGCATATATAGTTAATCCACAACGGCATTAAAACAGATCAGCAACTAGAATAAACATTAAGATCAGAAATAGTCAAAAGGTTGCATGAATTCAGTGCGCAGACTACAGAACCAGTTCAGGAACATAAATGAAGTCTACATAAAAAATAAGTTGCAAAATGCTTTACTGAATCACAGACGTAATCCAAAAAGCCACAACCCAACCATAAAAATACCCCTTTGCCTTAACAATTTTAATGAAAATGTAAGTTAAACAAGTACCTCATCTAGCTGATCCACCATAACCCTTGTGAAAGACAAGCTACATTCTGCAGCATCATGTACTCTTCATCCTGCAGGCAGACAATCTCATTGCACTGAGAGAAATGAAATATAGAGAAAAAGTTTTGATTTTTAAACTTTTTTGAAGGAGTTGCAGAAAGTTAATGCACTAATCATAAGCTAAAGAGTAAGACTTTATTTATTTTTGAAGAGCTGCATGCATTGACTGCTGTACTATGATAATCCAATCAGCTTTTTCAGTAAAGCAGAAGTCTTTTTTTTTCCTGCTGGAACCAAGAGATTGTATGAGCCGGGTTGCTGTTACTTACCTTGACCCTATGGGTCCACTCCTGGTAACCATACCTCATTGCAAGTACCCAACCTAAAGAAGATATCTGTGGTTAAGGCTATTAAATGTAAGAAGTTCAAAAGCTGCTTTGAGCAGCACTGACAGCTTTCTGGATCAGCTTCACTTTTGTGCACCCCGTATGCCATCTTATTCAGCAGGTGGCAATCAATGGTCTAGTAGAGTATGTAATTAACAGACCAGTCCATTCAAATGTGTATGGATTGAGTGGAGTCAGACTTAAAGGAGAAGCTGCAATGTTGCAACAGAGAATCCTGCACAACACATGGTAAGCAAAAAACAATACAATGATTCCTTACTAGAAAAATCATAGGGTCAGAAAATTGTTTATGCTTTGTTTCTTATGCCTCGGTCCATAAAGTAATGCTTCAATCAGGTTTAGTTGAAATTCTACACCTTGGATGCACTGCTAGCGGAGTTAATAGACTACAAAGCTAACCAAGAGAACTCCTTCCCATTGTTTGTTATATTGTGTGTTTGGACTTTATTCTGTAATAAAATTGCCACAGCCAGCACATCAAGGAATCTTCTCCCCTCAAGTCAAGCACCTCCAAAAAAGCTGTGAAACCAAAATGAATCTAAACCTCCCTCTGTCAAGTTAAATAATTAGAAATTTGTGAAAAAGAAAGGAGCCATGGCCACAAAAATAGGAATGACATTCATGCATTACAATGAATGCTTGGTGTTTATGGTGGCCTGTGCACAGCGAATTCGGGCTTGTAGTATGACTGTTGGCTGCAATGTTAGGATCATTAAGTATAACTGTACGGTTAGAGCTTGCAGTTCTGCTCTGAACTTTGATTGCTTCAAAGTGGTATTTCAAGTGCAAAACTGCTGGACTATGACCATTTTTAAGGGTATGTATGGCTGGCTGACTACCATTTTAACATTATCTTGTATGTAACCACTTTGTATTAACCTCACTTCCCCTGTCTGATTTCGCCTGTAGCAGTGTCTGTAACTGTGACCTCTCTTGTAGTTTTTCTTTTTCTTAACATACCCACCCCTTCTCCTGCCCTTTGACAGATAACAGTGCTGTCACTTTTTATCCATCTCTAATCAATTTACCAAATTATAGGATATTTCAGTCCTCTGGACTTGTGAATATTCTTCCTGCTTTTTTTTTGAGCCAGGTTTGCTTCCTTATCATAATAGTTGTGTTGACGTACTGCCTGTTGAATTAACTAAAAAATGTTTTTATTCATCCTTCCTATTCTCTCCAAAGTCTGATAAGCAATGTGGTTACCCTCCCTTTAAATGACTTAATTAACTTTGTCAATATTCTACCATGAAGCAAAAAAATAAGGCTAAGCTAGGTGGTTTGCTGGTAGTTCTAGGTTCCATCGACTCCTCTAGTTTACTAGTTTTTATCCCCAAAATGATAAGTACTACTCCTAGTTGAATCCTTGTAATTATAGTTAGACTCTCTAGTCCTTTGTCTTGAGTCTAACAGTCACTAGTAACACCTCTGACTGGCTGAACATGCCACTAATGATGGCTACTATAGAAATGTTATTTATGCCAATACTTCACTTATACCATCTCCTGATATCCAACGGTACAGACAGGTGCAGTATGGGACTTGGTTCAACTGGCTGGAACTTAGGGTGCAGGCTGTTCCAAAAACTGATGCCCCCGCCCTGCTTCCTTCATCAACCGAATCTATTTACCAAGGAACACCATACATTACAAAATGTTTAGGTCAGGTGACATCAAAATAAACCCCATGCCTCAACCCTCCCATTGTCTCGCTCTCTAGCCTTCCCCCCAAAAGTGAGGAGCATGACAATTTCAAGTACTGAGATTTGGTTAATAATGGCATTTGGTCCTCATTATTCCGGGGGAGGGGGGGACTTTCAAATGGTTGCAGACAGCAGAAAAGGTAAAATTGCTGGTGAAGGTATCTTCTTAATGGTTATAAATAAACCTGTCCCTCAAGCCTGTCGTATAACCAGATGAGGATATTCCCAAATAGCTTATTGCTGAATTGGTCCTAGGATCATAGACCAAACAGCTATTTGCGATTGGATCCACTACAGCAACCCTATTTACATTTGACAACCTTCTTGTAGCAATACTCTCCCACATTAGATATAACAGAGATGTGTTATTATGGGCAACTTCAGTCTTAACTGGTTGGGGCCTCAGTATATCATGTCAAATAGGAGCATTGCATCTTACAACTTAGATCATATCATTAGGGACACCATTAAACCAAACCATGTCTCTGTCAATAACCTCCTACTAGACATGATTAGCTTCACTAATAATATGATCTCAGTAAACCCCATTAAACCTAACCATGTCTCTGCCAATAATCTGCTACTAGATATTATTCGCTATCATTCCATGAAGATGCCCGAAAATCAAGCTTCACTCGAATTCCAAATTCCATCAGCCACAATTATCAAGTCTCTACTTTGAGTCTTCAAGCCATCCAGATTCAAGATTATCTATGCAAGATTGTTGATCCAACCCAGAATCCATGAAAATAGCTCAACTACCTGAACTTTACAGACTCAGTTGGAATAACATCTCAGGGGAGCTTGACTATTACAGGACCTTATGGGTCTTTCTGACTGCCCTTACCTAAGTGCAAAACAAACTTTTCCAATGTAAACAAGGAGGAGATATAGTGGGAGTAACTGCTTGTGTAGCTTTTATAAGATAAGAATTACAGTCACAGAATGTGAACTGACCTGGTAGCACTATAACACAAACAGAAGTTGACAGACCTCTGTTGTCCATTTCTAGCCTTTCTAAACTAATGGGTCTTGGATACAACCACAGATCTGACTTTTCTTCCAGACTTACGATCCATAGGTCAAGACCTACCCCATTCATATTTCCCTCCCATCTCCAACATTACCTCAGATTGAGTTTGCTGTTAATTCCTGAAAAAAAAACAAATTAAGTATAACTATGTATTGCTATAGACACAAAAAGACAACATGAAAGAATGAGGGAAACTGTAAAAGTATGAAATCCAGAAAAAATGATAACTCTTATGGTCATTCCAGAAGCTAAAGGAAAATGATTTCCATGAGATGGAAGAAGGAAAGCAAGAAGGACATTGAGGAATGACAAACAGCACAGATCTATTGTTATGGTAAGTACATAACTTTCATACCTGATGTCTTTTCTGGCCATTCCTCAACTGATGGAATAGATTTCCCAGCTACTTAGCTCCAAGGGTGGTCTAATGGAAAGATGTTCTGGAAAGCAAAATCAATCAGGAAAGGAACATATGAACATTAGACCAGGTGGCAGCAGGAGAAATGTCAAGAATCAAAGCCCTAGAAAAGAAGTCTGAATTAGTGAAACAGATCTTGTTGAGTGTGCTTTTGTTGATATAGGTAAGGCCAAACCATTCTGCTTATACAAATGGGAGATACAGCCAGTCAGCCATCAAGCTAAGGTTATCTTTGACATGCCTTGACTCATCTTGGCTTTAGAGAATAAACTAAACAATCAGTCTGACTTCCTGAAAGGTTTGGTTCACTGAAGGCAGAAACATAATTGTCTGTGCACATCCAATAAATTAAGCATATATTCTTCTTTTTTCAAAAAATTTGGAAATATGACCAGTAGATTAAGAAGTCTGTTTAACTACTTTAGGAAGAAAGGAGGGGTTGGTCGATAAAGAAACCCTGTCCTTGTGGAAGATAATATATATGGAGGTTGAAAAGACAGGGCTTGGAGCTCTGACACCCTTCTAGATCAAGTAATTGCTAGAAGAAAAAGGGTTTTCCAAATCAGAAATTTTAAATCCACCTTGGCAGCAGGTTCAAAAGGAACTTGGTTCAAGGCCTGTAGCAAGACAGTAATGTCCCAAGGAGGAGTAGGATCCTTTAGTGGGGGTCTAATAAGAAAGGTACCTCTCAGGAAAGCTATTCACAACTTGACTGAGGCTTATGAAGTGTGATTCTCTCCAATATTGAAGTCTGAGATCGATGCTAGCTGAACCTTGACAGTTCAATATCTAGCTCCATTATGGAAAATGGAGACAAGGAAATCTAATACTGCTGATATCGACACTGAAAAGAGACCTAAATTTCAATGTTAAGGCAAAATGGAAAATCTTTTACATATACTTTTGCAAATTTTCCTAGTGGCCAGGTTCTGAGAAGAAGAAAGAATATGAACCACTTGGGAGGAAACCCCAGGCTGACTAGCCATTATTCTAAGTAGAAAAAAACATGCAATTAGTTTTAGTGCTTGAATGTCTGGATGAGGCATTTTGAATGAATGCGACAAGAGATCTAGATTTGGATGCAGCATACAGAGTGGGTGTACCAGATGAGATCAGAGAAAGGCAAACCACACCTGTCTATGCCAGAAATGGGCAATGAGGATGACTGTGTTCTTCAGTTGTATTGCTTTCTAAAGAAATTCTGGAATTAGAGGAGTTGGAGGGAAGGCATATAGGAGACAGGAGAGCCAAGCATGAATTAGAGAATCTCTTAGGGACTCTCTTCTGGGGATCAGAGTAAAGAACTTGCTGCATTTGAAACTGGTCAAAGAAGCAAAAAGATCATAGCATGGTTGGCCCATAGGATCATAGGAAGTTACTAGGCTATTGGCCCTGAGGCCCTTACAAGTCTAGACAAGAATTTAGCTCGTGTTCTGACAAGTCAGTACTCAATGCCCCTGTCCAGCAGGGACACAGGTGAAATCCCAGGGGTGTATTTTCTGTTCCCTATCCAGTTATCCAGGTTGCAGTTAAAAATGGTTAATGAGGTACTCCGCTTGATATGAAGAGGGAGTCTATTCCACAGAAAGGGGAGTGTCTGTGACACAAATCTGCCCCCAAAACAAGTCCTATTGATGTCACAGACCAGGTTGAGGTCGTTCATGCGGGTTATTTGAGTGGAGCTTGACTTGTGGATATGCAGCAGTCCCATCAAGGCAGGGTCTGAGATTGCTTTGTATACCAGAGGTCACCTCTGAGGAGTCTGCATGAGACTGAGTAGAGGATAGGGCTTTTAGCCTATCTGTGTAGGGTACATGTTTGAGGCCCTGGATTCTTTGGTGAGGTACCTCTGTGACGACATCAGCTGCTGCATGTGCTTTGTGAGGTACATGCTGAATGGGGCATTGTACTCAATATTGAGTCTTATAAGGGAAAAATACAGACATATTATGACCTCCTTGTCTCTGGATGAGATCCCCCTCTTAAGGTGGGCCACATAGAAAGCTTTCCATACATCAGAGGCAATATGGTGGTCAAAAGTCAGTTTGCTATCAACCTGGGTGCCCCAGACCCTCATGACTGATTGCAGGCTTAAGACTTTGTTATTAATGTGATAATTTGTTAGGACATCACTCTCCCTGAAGGGGATGGTGATGCATTTTTTGGCACTCAGTTTGAGGCCATGTTTCAAGCACCAGTCATTTGTTTGGGTGAGACCCTCTTAGAGGATGTCCACATACCACTAGGGGGAACTGATGACAGTGCCCAACTTACAGTCATCTGCAAACTTGGTCAGCCATAGCCCACTGGTTTTGGCCTGCACCTCAGAAAAGTATATCCCAAACAACAGAGGCCCTAACACCAGACCCTTGGGTACACTGCTCATTATGGGTCTACTGCTTGAGGTGGCTTCCCCAATTTTGAATAAGTGGTTCTATCAGTGAGCCAGATTGCTACCCATCTGGTAACATACAGACTGATGCCTCATTGAGAAAGTTTATCTATTATACCTGAATGAGGAATAGCATTGAAGGCTTTAGCCAGGTCAAGGTAGGTGGTGTGCACTGTCTTCCCCTCATCCATGGCTTTTGTGACTGCCTCAAAGAAGTTCATTTAACATGCATGACCTATCATTGATGAAACAATATAGTGTGGGATTGAGTGTTTGGAGGTTGCCCATGTCCTTGTTAATGAGGTCTATGATAATCCATTCCATGGTCTTGCAGATCAGGCTAGTTAGGCTGATGGGTCTATAATTTCCTGGACAGGTTGGCGCTCCACCTTTGTGCAAAAGGATGACAGTGGCTATCCTCCACTCGGCTGGGACAAAGCCAGTACTCTGGCTTTGGTTGAATAGGGTGCCTAATGGTGCCATATGTTCCTACTTGAGTTCATGTGGGATGTAGCCTGTAATGTTATCGGGCCCCATGGAGGCTGTATTTTTTGCCTTTGAGAGGGCAGTGATGACTTGTTCCCTAGAGATAAGGAGAGGGGGGCAAGTGCTGGGGATGTCTTGATTTACTGATGGGGGGCGACAGAGGGGTGAAGTTTTCACTGAACCTTTCTGCCAGTAGGTTGGTTATATATAACGGGTTTGTGTATGTGGTGTCCTTGACCACCAGTTCTGAGCAGGAGGATTTCACTAGTGCTCTTATTTGCTTGTTCAGGCTAAGAAGAGATTGCTTCCAATTAGGCATCTGCTCCTTCTTGCTCCTGGACAGCAATTGTTTCCTTTTATTATAGAGTTTATTTATTACAGATGTCCAACAGACAGTTTTACTCTTCCTTGAGGAGGATCATTTTGTCCTGTCGGGTATTCCTGATTCCATGCATCTATATAAATGCTCGTATAGTACTTTCTTGTAGGTTTTTTATATTTGTGCCAGTTCCTGCAGAGAGGGAGAGGCCTGTTTAGCTGTTTATGCCTTTCCTCAGGAGGTTATTATCTGCTTTGGAGAAATTTTCATGTCTGACTTTAGCGGGGGGGATGTTCAGGCGAGATGGTGACTTTGAAAGTGACCGCTTATTGGTCAGATCTTACCAGGAAACATGACACCGTAGGGATGCTGTAGTGGTTATTCATGTTGGTTAATACCAAGTCCAAGATATTATCACCTCTTGTAAGGGTGTCAACCAGCTGGTCCAAGGCATGTGCATTGACAAAATCAAGAAATGTCTGGGCATTTGTGTTTTGGCATGAGTAGTTCTACCAATATATGGTTGAATAGTTAAAGTTGCCCAGGATAAGGGTAAAGGGTTGAATCTTGATAGATTTGAAGAGGTCCAGATAGGTGAAGTGCATATCTTCAGTCAAAGTTGGGGGCCTACAGAGCTACCTATGATTTGAATAAGGGTCTTGTCAATGGTTAACTGCACCCAGAGTGTCTTCCTGTGTGTCATACTGGTTGACCTGCCTAGAGTTGTGTATGCCTTAAATATATATTGAAACTCCACCTCCTTTTGTTTTGTTGCTCACTGTTTAGGGTCTGAATGTATGATAGGATGAGTAACCTGATATGGCTGGGTTGTTCTCCACAACTTTGAACCAGGTTTCTGTGACTGTACAAATGTCAGCATCTTCCAGGGTTAATAATTTTTGCAATGAGTGCAGTTTCATGTTTAGAATCCTAGTCTTTAGCAGCATGACCTTTAATTTGCATTTGATGAACTTTCCATGTTGGTAGTTTTGATCTATTGGCATTGCCTAAAAAATGCACTATGGGGAAGGCAAGAGCCTTTGCCAGAAACTTGAAGCCCAAGGCGAAACAGATGCAGGCCACCTGTGGCAAAGCATTGTGGACTGTTGATCATGTCTGTTTGTATTGAGGTATCATTCTGGGTAATGACAGAATGCTGCTTAAGGCTAAGGACATACCTGTCTGGGACACATTCAGAGAGCTCGATCATGTCTATCTTCATAGTCTAGAGACGTACACAAGTCATTCACGCCAACAAGTACTAAGACAGTCACAATGGTACATGTTGTTGAGAGATTTGAGTGCATGGGTGATATGGTGAATCCTGGCAGCTGACAAACAACTAACCCTGACGTTCTCGTTATCCATCTTGGTGATGGGCACATCTGTGTGTCTCACAATGGAGTCTCCTAAGACCAATATGTTGGGTTTATGGCAAGACCTTAATGGCTGTGAGACACAGGTTTGTGGACTATGTATAGTGTGAGGTGGGCTATGAAGTTCACTTATGTTTTTGCCTCAGAGGTCTCTTTTGTCTGGGTATGATTTTGTTGAGGACCTCTGCATATGTGAGTGTGTTGTGTAGGTGTATGTGGTGTTTACGGTGCAGTGTTTATGTTGACAATCTTCTCAGTGCCAGATATACTGGCTTGTGAGGTACAGAGCATAGACTCTAGGGCTTAATCTAATTGCCTCCATCACAAATTGTGTTCCTAGTTGGTAGTAGTAGAGGGTTATCCATGTACATGAAGCAGTTGCTACACTGTCTCAGGATGCCCATATCAACTAGACTGGTAGGAGAAACCGTAGGAAATTGATCATCCATATTTGTCAGAAACTGAGGGAAATAGGCTAGAGAGAGCTAAGGGGGTAAAAGGTGGAAGGGCTAAGATGAGTACTACTAGGTGATCATACAAGTGCTACTAAGGGAAATTTGTAGCTGCAATACCTCAGACTGGGTTAAAAACAGTGCAGCTGTGGTGTGGGACGTGCAAACAAGCCCAAACCAGCTCAAACATGGGGTTTAAGTACCACAAAAAAATAGAAGATTCTAGTAATACAAAAATCTAGCCAATACTGCTAGCTTCTACTCTCTTTATCAATCAACTTGTGCCAGACAAGGTCCAGGCAGCCCTGCTACTCATCAACAAAAGATTTCTGTTGCAGTGTTGGATTGCAAGATCACTCTTCCCCAGTATGTGTATTGCTATCAGAAAGTGGTTGGAAGATATTGCCCACTGCCACAGTCTCATCACTCCTCCACACAACAGATGGGAACATGTTTTCCCCCTTGTTTACTGATGTACCAGACTGCTGACATGTTGCCAGTCTGGACCGAAATCAACCGTAGAGGAAGGACATCCTGAAAAGCCTGCAACTTTAGGAGGACTGTCCTCATCAATAACACAGTGATGTGATGATAGACCTCTGATTTGTTTCACGTGCCTTGGACCATTTTCCCCACATTAAGCCCCCTCCCTCAGTTGGGAAGCATCTGAGGTCACTGTGGCTTTCGGAGAAGGACGACGAACAAAGGGATGACCCTGAAACACCTCTGGACATGATGTCTGCAAACTTTTGTTAAATTAATTGGTAAGGTCATGGGCTGAGATCTGACAGATAATTTTTCACCCTCATATAATACCTTGCCAGGGGGACAAAAGTAATGGAGGCTGTCATCAATCCTAGTAGTTGAAGTGTTAGTGTGTTAGGAGGCGTCTGATGGGAAAGAAGTTGTAGGGCCTGATTTCTGAGTGAAAACCCTGTTCTCTGGTGACTTTGGAATTTGAATGGTTGTGTCCAAGTGTGTTGCTGCCAAAATTTGTTCTGGGGAAAATTGCAATTTGTCCTGGTTCACTGTAATTCCCAGACTGGAGGATAGCAAATAGTTTCTGGCCCAGAGTAGCAGAGACTTGGAAGGAGGGGTAAGCAACCATTCAGAAGTGCTACAGCATCTAAGAGAACAGACCACTGAGGCTTTGATTTTGTGGTTTTCTTCTGCCACAAGGGGGTTGGCTTCCATTAGAATACACCGCATCCATTCACCTTGGGGAATCTATCTCCAGAAGAATCCTGGGAAAATACTTGGGATGTCCAAAACCACACCATTTTAAACCCTTTCTGGTTTCCAGAGAAAGTCCTTTAAGGTGGGCTGGGGTGGGTAGAAAACAGTATACGTATGGCAGAAAAAGTGTTGCCATCCTTCTTACTCCTAGAAAATGTGTCGTTGACCTTAGTACCAAAGTTGAGCCATTAAATGGGGCATTGATAAAACATGTTTTAAAAGGCTCCATGAAATCATACAAATGCATTCAGGCATGACTCCATACAGTAATGCCTGTACCTGTGAGTCTCTAAACAACCTCCATTGCATTGGATATGACTCTCGTGGAAGCATTAAACAGAGACTGAAGAGTAGCCCAGCTGTGAATCCACTTTTTTTCTGTCTTCTGCAGACATGGACCCTGAGAGAGAGAGAGGGAGATTTGAAAAGCTCATTTGTCAAGTATCTCTGAAACCTAGTCATGTATGCCAAAGAATTCAGTGACCTTAACACAAAGATGCAACATAAAACCAATACAGGTGCTTAATATTTAAAACCAGGAAAACACAGAATAAAACACTCAGAGGACCACAGCAAAAACATGAAAACCCACCCAAGCTAGTAGTAGTAAAAATAAAAACTTTAATATATAATTAAGTGCTTTCATCGTCTAGATGCACATACTTCATCAGAAAAAACAAATAAAAACAGTGCTTCATTTAAATGGAACAAACAAATCAAACGATCACCACTCTTAAAGAAACAGGCACTGCATCTGTGACACACATTAATAAAAAATAGCAATAAATACAATCTTGTAACCTATCATGGCATGTTCCAAAATATTTATTAAAGCAATCTAAAAATTAATTTATAAATATTTAGATATAGTTCACAACTTTGATGCTTTTATTTTTAAAACACAAACTATGGGAAAATTATCACGAGCCTGTCAACTTATCGGCATTAGTTTTTAAGTGCCTTTTAAATCACATTTTTCCAATAGTTCCTTCCAGATCCACCCCCCTCAAATTCACATCCGCCTTTTCTAAAACTTGAAAAGCCAAGACATGGTTACTGTGCAAACTAATATGTCTAAAAGGTTCACTTGTATTTTCACCTGTTAAAATGTAACAAATAATCGGAGTAAGTGGGTTTATGTTAAATGTTAGAAAAAAACCTGTTAGCTTTATCATTAGTAATAGCTACATCTAAGTAGCAAAATTTCCCACTTGATACTTCATAAGTGAATCATAGAAAGGAGGTAGTCCCATTAATGTACTTTAAAAATTCAAACAAGCATTCCTGGGTCCCTCAACAAAAAATACAAATATTGTCCAGGAATCTGATGTATAGTCCCAATTGTTTAACATATTCAAGGTTAAAAATACATTTCCTCTCCTATTCTGCCATCACCAAATTAGCATAAACTGTGACACAAATTGCACTCATTGCTACACCTGTTATTTGGTGATAATATTCACCCTCAAAAAATAAAAAAATCTTTCTCAAAACAATATTCATTAATAGACCCAAAACTTTAATGTTCTCACTCATAAAGGAACTCATTCTAGTAAGACAATATCCACTTCAAACCTACCTCACGTGAAATAACTGAAAAAATGATTGTATGCATCAGTAAAAAAAAAAATAATGTATTCTCTTTGTATATCATCCTTTATAGACCTCAAAAATATTCCCATGGGTCCTTTAATAACTGGTATGATATATTAATCAATCCCTTTAAGTTTTGGTCAAAAAACGTCTGCAATGTGGCAGCTTTTGAACCCCCCCCCCAACATACATACATACACATACGTACATACATACGTACACACACACACACACACCAACAACAGAACTAAGGCATGGATTCATATAATCTTTATGCATATTAGAGACACAAAAATAGAAGGAATAAACAGTTTCTTAACATCCATACATTTAAATTCTTTGTAGTTAATTTGACCTTGAATCAGCATACCATATATGTGGTCAATTCTATTTCAGGCAATGTTAACTTGATTCCTGGAAAGTTCCTCATATGTTCCATTGTTCAAAATTTCTATCAACTTGCTACAATAGTCAAAGCAGTTTATAACCAACAACCGCCTTCCCTTATATGATTTTATAAGCCAAATATTTTTATTAGCATAAACAGTTCTTAAAATTTTATGCATACCTGACAACTGTCCAGATTTTTTCAGAATGTCCATATTTTTGCTGCATATTTATGGTATGTTCTTCATAAAATTTATGATTGTCTGTCAAATTACTGGGATGATCTGAAGACTGAGGTAACTAAATAATGATATACATGTGTGTTTCAGACTTCATACCCATCAGAAAAATGCATGCTAAGACAAATCCTATTATTCTAGCAACTGTCTAAATTTATAAGAGCAGTATTTAAAATCTGTCCCTATTTTTGGGACTTTGTCCCCCAATTCTGTCAGACTTTGTCTAGAATTTTTGCATTAAGAAGTTGAGAGGTAGGATTTTATGTTCTTGAGGGTTTAAATTAAATTATTTCTTACCCTCTCTATTTTTCTCACTTAAAACTTCTAGAATATCTGACTCTCTAAAGTTCATGAATAAAACCATGATTGGGATTGCAGGTGGGTTAAGTGTAGTTTTTCTGTCTAAATCCTTATCACCCATTTTACCCATACCAAAATTATTCTTAAACCAAAGCACTAAGTTAGCTTCCAGGTAAATAACCTAATATCCATGTGCGTGTTGCTCACAGAAGCTATCTTTGTGTGAACAAATGTGCTTCCCCTTTCAAATAAATTAGCATTATGTTCAGCAACACAAAAATCACTATTAAATTGTAAAAGCCTGGGGCCAGTTGGTTATTATCTTCAATTTACCTGCTGTTGGTTTTGATTCCAGTTGCAAAAATTCTTTCTATCCCCCACTTTGCTCTGACACCCTCCTCTCCCCATTTATTCCCTACCCAAATGCTGTTGGTCTGCTCCCCCCATGAAAATTCCTGTAAGATAAAAGCTTCTGTTTTAAGATACTTTTGATCTCCTCACTGGAGTTATATCTAAAGGGGTCAGTGGGGTCAGTAGCAATAACAGAATCATTATCCCCATCATCAAGCTCTCCTGGACTCTCAGTGTGTGAATCACCTGAATCACTATTAAAATTCCCTTGGGGTTAATTGGGGTGGGATACTCTGTTCCATTTTCATAGTCTTTCTGATCTCTAGCAAGCTTTTTTTTCTTTTTAATATCCAAACAAACAGAGTCAGTCTTGTCAAAGATGCTGTAAAATTTTTAATTGGGGTGGGATACTATATTCCATTTTCATAGTCTTTCTGATCTCTAGCAAGTTTTTTTCTGTTTAATCTCTAAACAAATAGAGTCAGTCTTGTCAAAGATGCTATACATTTTTTTATACGAATCAATTAGTATTTTTGAATGAAATTATGTAAAATTGAAATATCACTCATCAAATTGTCCATAGTCCTCTGATTGCCCTTTAATAATGTTTGCAAAAGTTCAAGTCCAAGCTGATCAAATAAGGCTACCAGTTCAAAACAGATACTTATAGGATCCCAGATGAATATTTACAGGAATGAAGGCCCTACTGCACACTTTTAACCCTAAGATATTCTCTGAAATAGCTATTTTCCATCTATTTACAAATCTTAAGAGTTTTTTCTTAAATTTCCTACTTTGTGCACTCAGGGAGCTGACACTTCCTTTACTACATGATAAAGAAAAAAATTAAAATATTCTGTAAACCATGATTGGACATTATATGTTTTACTAAAAGTATCTTTAGCAGTTGTTTCAGATAATTAAAATAGTACAGTTGTATAAAATGTTACCATAAAAGTAGATGTCCTTTTCTTCACTGTTGCAGTATTCATTACAATAGGGATCCCCTGCCAAGGGCGGGCTGACATCCATCCAGTATACTAAAGCCATCAGGTTGCTTTAAGGTACACCATACATCACCCATATGCTCATAGGGCAAAAAGGTGATGTCCAAACGTGCTATCCTCAGAAGTGAAAGTACCAGTGGGAACACCAGTCCAAGGAGCAGACAGGTGATCAGTACATCCAAAACAGAAATGGACTGGGGGCTGAGGGAGGGAGTGAATACTACAGCAGTAAAGAGAAGAACATCTGCCATTATGGTAAGATTTTACAAATCTGTACTATGTCCTTCCATTTCACTGTTGCAGTATTTATTACAAGATGAAAGGGAGGAGGAAGTAGCAGCAGAGCTCCCTATTAAGCCATGAAGGATGATCCTATCAAAATCAGCTCAAGCTCTGGAAATTCCATCCAACTTGTAGTGCTTGGTAAAAGTAGGCACAGAAGTCCAGGTAGCTGCCCAATAATAGATCAAAACCCTTGAAAAAGGCACCAGAAGAAGCCACAGCTCTAGTAGAATGAGCCTTAACTGAAAAAGGAAGGCTCTTACCATGAAAGGAATAACAAAAAAAAATGGCTTAAGAAATAGTTTGCTTAGAAACAGCCAATCCTATGTATCTAGAATAAAAGAAAAAAAAAGAGCTGATCAGATTATGAAAAGTCTTAGTTTTATCCAAATAAATTTTGAGTTGTCTATGCATATCTGTGGGCAGCACACATACCTCTCAACCTGGAAACATCAAAAAACTGGAGAAGACCCAAGAAAAATGGGTACAAATCTGTACGCTGATTGACATGAGATGTGCATACATAATTATGTAACCCTACCCACTCCAATGGAATTGTGGGATACCTACTTTCAAATGCAAACTGAAGAACAAACAACCAAAATATGGCACCAGAGTCCCCCTGCAGCCATTACAATGTCCCATTACCTGGCTATTTTGTACCATTTACCATAAACACTAACATGCATACTGCTTTACTTCTACAATGATTATTTGGATTTTATTTTTACATTTTATAGCACAATGCACAAACACTATAGACATCTGCTAAACAAAGCAATACTGTCTCACAATGAAAATAGACTTAGCATTAAAACTTCTCTGCACTTGAAACTCGCATTCATTAAAACAGCATTGAAACACACCTCACATCCAAATACAATGCATTTGGCCAGTGGTTAATAAAGATTACCATTGGGCTGTTTTCAAATCATAGGCCCCTTGCACACAAAACAAAAAAACATACATGTGTTCTTTGGTACACCTTCCTGACTTTATTAATTTATATTCCTTGTATAATACAGCACACTTGTTAGACTTAGAACGGATTTTAAATGTATTGTTTGAACATTTTTCCAATAGGCAATAAAACAAAATGCATGAACCAATAATGACAAAACTGCCCAATTCAGGACATTTCCATCATAAAAGTCTACTTCCACACACGCACACACACACACAGACACACACACTGTAAGCCAGCTGCATAATAAAGACACTGAAGATGCACTACCTCTGCAAGCAAGCCAGCTGCATAATAAATACACTGATGGCACACTAAATACCTCTGCAAGCCAGCCACATAATAAATACAATGAAGACACACTAAATACCTCTGTTTGCAGTGTCACACATAATCTGCTAGGCTGCACATTGCTCAGGTGCAGGTTAGGCCAGATACAGCATTCTGGTAATGAGCAACAGCTTTACATGCAAGTAAATCTTCTCACAACACAATTTCAGGACAGGATGAGAGGAAGAAAAGCAGTGCCAAGTAAACTTTGTGTTGACAAATAATGTAAACTGCTGGTGTGGATATTGCAGAATCATGATGAAAGTAAGTCATAAAAAAACACGATTTCTGAGTAACAAATGACAATTTAATGGGGAAGCTGATTATGCAAATAAAAATGAACACACACACATGGAAAGCCTTGGTTGGGTGCTGCACTATTGCTGAGACATTCAACGTGTTTGTACATTATAAACAAAAATTTCCAGTCAAAAAGAAAACAGCTAAATAAAATGACATGTTATATAAGCTGTGTGTGTAAACAAGATGTGCAACATGGCACTGACTTACTTAATGTAAAAAGAGTCATTCATCAAACATTTTTTTATTTTTCTCTTAAGGTGCAAATATTTTTCACTAAGTGTTCCTTTCTGGTATTTAGGAATATCCTTGGCATATCATCAAGTTTGCTTTTCTTATATTCTGCTTTCCTGACTACTTCTTTCTTTCATTTGCATCAAGTCAAGTCATTTTGTAGTTTCAGGCTTCAACCTCTGCAAGCAAGCCAGCCACATAATAAATACACTGAAGACAGCTGCATAATAAATACCTTGCAGCTTGTCATTCATGGAACCAGCACCATTCCTGCTTCTTGTAGCTACACATTCCCTTGTGGCTTGCTGGAACAGTTGGAAATACATGCACATGAGCTCAATTGCACAATTCTGACAGGCTAGCAAGCCATTTCATGGAGCTGACATCATCGCGCATGTGATGACGTCAGCTCAAAATACCGAACTAAATTTTTTAAAATATAAAAGCTGGGAAATTCATAAATTAAGGGGTGTCACTTGGGAATCATGGCATCCCTTTATTTGGACCCCAAAACTCAGTAAAAAAATTAGTAATTTGGGATGGTTGGAGGTATGGCAGCACCTTTTCACTGGAAGATTGCAGAGAAGGGAAAAAAGTGGGCAAATGAATAGACTGCTTAAGATACAACTCATTCACCACACCTTGGGCATAAAAGAAGGATTAGTATGAAGGGACACCCTAGGTCAATTTTTCTAAAAAAAAAAAAAAAATAAGATCCTAGAAAGGAGGAACAGACTTCCTGGGTGGCCTAATATGAAGGTGCCTTTAAGGAATTGCTTAGCTTCAAATCTTGAAGCTAAAGGAGGCAATAAAGGCAGACACACAGAAATACGTGGACCTTAACAGAAAAATAGACCAACCCGGCACTGAACAATTCACACATATGAGAGAGAACCAAAGGAACATCCACATAAAGTGGATCCAGGTTACAAGAGAGACATCAAACAGAAAACCTATTCCATTTGGATACGTAGGAGTTCCTATTAGTGGGTATTCTGGCCTTGTGCAGGACCATAAGCACATCCTCAGAAAAAAATGTGTCTATGTGAAGTAAAATCCTGTCACCCACAGTGTCAGATAAAGAATGGACGGGGGGGGGTGTGGATGAGAGATCCTTTGTCTGGTGTGAATAGGTCCACCCTGTGAGGTAAATTGTGATTATTGCCCTTGGTTAAATGCAGAAAAAGAGGGAACCAATGTGGTTGCGGCCAAAAGTGAGTTACCAGCATGATTTTGGGAGCATCCTGTTGTATTTTGAACAGAACATTTGGAATGAGGGGAAAGGGAAGGGAAGCATAAAGAAACATCCCCTTCCAAGAAAAAGAGAGGGACTCAATCTTCCAAACCAGGGAACCTGGGACTCGGCACAAAAAGAGAAAGTTGTCTGTTCAGAGGGGATGCAAAAAGATCCATTTGTGGAGTTTCCCACTGGTGGACAATGTCCAGAACACATCCTTGTGAAGCATCCATTCATGGGATTGGGTTATGGATCTGCTCAAAGAGTCTGCCACAATGTTTTAACCTGAAGGAATGTACACTGCCTGGAGAGTCACTTGATACTGGATAGTTAGTTCCCATATTAGGAGTGCCAATCAGCAAATAAGATCATACCTTGCTCCCCCTCTTTGTTGATATACCACATCACTGTGGTATTGTATGTAAACACCTTAAGAGGTCCTGGGGAGAAGAGAGGATGAGAGGCCTGAAGAGCCAGCAGAAGAGCTCTCATCTCCTTGAAAATGATGTGGTCTTTTTGTTAAGGCGACCAGACTCTTTGCACCTTTAGGGAGCTGAAAGCTACTCCTCACCTAAGTATGAGGTGGCCTGGAACAACTCCTAACAGTGAAGAGGTGGGATGAAATGGGAGCCCTGGATTGAGTGTCAATTGCTGAATCCACCACTGAAGTTCCTGCTTGAGACATGGAAGAAGAGGAACTATAAAATTGAGGGGATGAGAATGCTGAAGTCAATATGACTTTTGAAACCACTGGTTTTCTCATGTAGAGTTTGGCAAAAAGGAGCACAGGGATGGTGAAAGCCATGAACCCAGAGCTCTAATGAGGTCAGGGGAAGAATGGACTGAAAAAAGGAAATAAAATTTAGGGTTTTGGGAGGAGGCAGAAGAGCCAGCATAGGAACAGTCTGGATCCTGCATCCCAGAAAAACATGATGCTGAGGAGGAGTCAGAAAGGACTTTTTGATATTTATAATGAACCTCAGGCTCTGCAGAAGGGAAATTGCAAAATGAAGATTTTGCAACAAAGCCTCTGGAGAGGATGCCTGAAGCAAGTGGTTGTCAAATTAGGGAAAGACTTGGACCCGCCCCCCAGCCTGCAAAAAGCAATCAGAAGAGCAAGGCATTTGGTGAATACCCTTGGGGTAATTAAAAGGCCAAACAGCAAAGCAGAGAACTGGAAATGCCTGGAAGCAATAGAGAAACATAAAAACTTCCTGAAAAGGGGATGAATTGGGAGATAAGCATCCTTGAGAGCCAGAGACACCATGTAAGCCTGAGGAAGCAGAATGGGGAACAAAGTCTGAGGAGACAACATTCGAAATGAGGGAACCTTCAGAAATGTATGTGGATGAGAGCAGTCTAAAATTGGTCTCCAAGTACCCTCTTTCCTGAGTACTAGGAACATTCTGGAGTAAACCTCCCTCCTCCTTTTGGAAACTGTAACTTTTGGACTAGTACCCTGAATCAAAAGATACTGAAGCACCCCTGGAAAGGATAGCCATTCCTGAGAGGACTGAGGAATTCCCATAAAACGTCGAAGAAATTTCCAGACTATAACATACCCTTGGCAGATAATGGGCAGAAAGTCAAAAGATAAAGAAGTTCCCCAAGAACACAGATTACCTCCACAGATAGAAGTAGAAAGCAAAAATTTTTTTGAAAATATATCCAGGAGGCAGGCTATCATATATCCAACTCACTTCAAGATTCCAGTACAATCTCAGTTCTCAGTTCCAAGTTCAAAAATACATCAGCAAAGGCAAAGGCAGGAACAACTCCACTTCAATAAAACCAGCACTGCTTTATTCAGACAACACAAGCACTTTCACTACTGCTTCTTCAGGTATTTGAAAATAGTCTCATTCCCACCTGTTTAAATACTCTACTAAAACACATGACCAATTCATCTTAAAGGCAAATCACCTTTAAAATTCATCAAACATACAAATTCATCTAAAAACTACATATAATTCATCAGTACTATGTTCATAAAAATAAATACACCTTTTTCATACACATAAAATAATCACACATAACACATGAAGAATATATCCATAAATGCAATAAAAAATAAACGAATATACATATCAAAATATAAATAATCAATTATAAAAACATCTGAAAATGCATATATTTGATGTAAAAATATTTGATGTAGAAATACATATATAAACATTGTGTTGCTCTACCTGCGTAGTCTCCTTTTCTTTAAAGTTGGTTTTATTGGAATATTCTCATTCAAACTATGCCCACAGGTAGCCCTCAGCATAATAATCCACCTTGCTTCCAACTCCTCAGTTCTCTCCCTAACATCACTGTGCCTATCACTCTCCAGAACTTTAGAGATGACCATAAATCGAAAATTATGATTTGTACCTTTGTCCAAAATATGTTTAGACAAAGCATTACTCCTTGATCCTTTGCTAATATGATATATGTGCTCCCTTATCCTTTCTTTCAACATCCTATCTGTTTTACCTACATAAAAACCATGGCATAGGGAGCACATAGCAAGGTATATTACATGTTTGGTATGACATGTAGCATTAACCCTAACATCATACTTTCTCTTGGTGTCTGGGTGTATAAAAAATGACATCTTCATTAACATATCTGCATTGATTACAACTACCACATGGTTTAGTCCCAAAAATATTCTCCCTGGTCAAACCATGTTTTGGTACACAAAGTCTCCTCTTCAAGTTTTTCTTGTTCTTAAAAGTGAATTGAGGTACTTCACCCACTATATCCTTTACAAGTGGATCCGTCATAAGTATATTCCAATGATCATTAAATATATTAGTGTATTTCCTGACATCCCTAGTATAGGGAATACACAAACCCAATTTCGTACTATTCTTACATACTCTCCTCTCCTCTTTTTCTCTATGAGAAAAGTACGGTCTAGCCCTGGTGTTTCTCAACTGTTTAATTTCATGCTTGCATCCTTCAATCATTCTTTCTTCATAGCCTCTTTGCCTCAATTCGTCACTAGTAATGTGAATTTGCTGTTCAAAGTCACTCTCCTTAACATTTAACCTAGAGGCTCTAAAAAACTGATTTTGTGTCACATTGGTAAAAACATACCTAGGATGCATACTATCCCTATTGAGTAAACTACTAACATAACATTCCTTCCTATGTAATTTAGTAGAAACAATACCCCTTTCATCTTTCTCTATAAAAACATCCAAAAAACTAACACTCGATCTGGAGTATTCTAACGTAAAATTCAAAAATCCGGTAGTGTTCCTTATATATTCAACAAAAGCTTTTAATTCAAGTTCGGTGCCTCCCCATAAAATAGAAAGATCATCTACAAATCTTTTGTACAAGATGATCAAATCTTTGTAAGGACTATCAAATACATAATCGAATTCCCAAGCTAGCATTACCCCATTCGCATAGCTGTTAGAACAGGAACTGCCCATAGCTACACCATTCTTCTGGTGGTACACTTCACCATTAAACATGAAAACATTGTTTCTTAATACGATGTTCATGAGATCTTGTATCAGAGCTATTTCTTCCCCACCATATAAACTGCTAGAACATAACAACTTACTCAGTAATTCAACACCTACAGAATTAGGAATGACCGTAAATAGAGAAACAACATCTAGTGTGACCAAAAATATTTCATCCAACCTACTTTCATTACACGTACAATCATGTAAATCATGAAGAAATTGTTCAGTATCACATAATACTGTTCGATATTTCTCAAACAAAGGTTTCAACCTAGCATCCAAATATATTGATATGGGTTCAGTGCACCACCCACCCCCTGAGACAATAGGTCTCATAGGAGGCCTTTCCATATTTTTGTGAAGCTTGGGCAGTCCCTGTATCTGGGGTATTACATACTTCTCTGTCAGGAAATACTTTACTAACTCATTGCTTAAAAAAACATATTCACCCATTGATTTGATAGCACTACTAATAGAGTTCACCATCTCCTTCACACACTGTAAAGTAATTAGCTGATAAAAACTTTCATCTGATAACATTTCATGCATCAATTCATTGTATCCATCCCTATCAAACACTACAATCCGACCATCTTTATCAGCTGGTCATATAATTAAATCCATATTATTCTCCAATTCATGTAAAGCAGAAAATTCTTCTTTACTAAGATTATATTTTCTGCGAACATTGTCATTACTATGCACAGTATTGTACGCTTTATGGATGTCTGACACACAAATTTGTTCAAAAGCATTAATTACTGGTGAAAGTTTAGGAACATAACAACTAGGCGTTACAAACTTACAATAACCTGCATTATCTGTCTGTTTGTACAAACATTTTAACATTATTTTCCTAGTAAACATCTTGACATCTAATATCAAGTCCACAATATCCATATCAGTAGAAGGAATGAAAGTTAGTCCTTTATTTAAAACATTATACTCAAATTCTGTTAAAACATGACTAGATAAATTGGTTACTAGTGTCTTACTTGTTGCTGAAATGCCTTCTTTATAGGCCATTGACTGTCCTGACTGTCTTCGCTCTTCCTTTTGTACCTCGTGGTACTTCTTCCCCTTTTGTACCTCGTGGTACTTCTTGTTGGAAGATAATGGGCAGAACCCAGGAGTCCTGAGTAATCTTTAACCAAACAGAGAAAGGCAAAGAGAAAGAGGAATGTAGCTGAGAAGTATAGGATAGTTAGACAACACCTATTCAATCAGGAAAATGAGACTTCTGGGGCATAGAAGTCTGAGTATCTTTAGCAGGAGGATACTGCTTCCCATCTTTCTTGTCCTTGTGAAGCAGGATTGCAAATGAATAAAGGCTGGCTTATTGGGGTAATTTCTTTGAAACTTAGGTACAGGAGAAATAAAAATAGGATCAAGTTCCTGTAAAGTCTTGCTCTTATTCTGAAGAGACTTAAACAAATCAGAGGCAGCTTAGCCAAACAGGTGCATATTATCCAGAGGAGCATCCATCAACTTAGCCTTAAAATCATCAGGCAAAGGGTGAAGCTAAAGCCAAGAATATCTCTTCATCACAGACCCAAAGGTAGCAGCCCTAAAGGTAGCATTTGCTGCATCATAACTAGACTTAATGGAATAGCATGCCACCTGATAAGAAGTCCCTAACAAAGAAAGGGAAGAAGTCTTCCCTTCAGAGTCTGGAAAATCAAAAGTGACCTGACAAGCCTGGGAAAGTAGAGCTAACATGTATCTGGAAATATAGGTATGATAACTGGCAACCCTAAAAGCTAAAGTAACAGAGGTATAAACCTTTCTCCTCCAACCTTTCCATGGTTCTGCTATCTTTATCAGAAGGCAACAACTTAGGCGAAGGTAGCAATTGAGATGGCTTGTCAGAAGCCATGGACAGCTGTGAGAGGTCAGCGGAAGGGCACTTATAAAGAAATTTACAATGCTTAAGCACCCTATAAAGCCTAACAGGTTTCTTAGGGGCAGCAGGGCTGGGAGTCAGAAACATTAGAAGCATTAGAAAAGGCATCCAAGAAAATAGCCAGAACAGGAAGGACAGCAGAAAGCCTCGGAAAATCCATCTGCAGGAGTTCATAATACCTTTTATGCACCTCAAAAACCTGAGTAAATCCCATTTAAAAAACTCCATCATTCTAGAGACTGTGTCCCCAAAAGAAATTTCCTCAAAAGGAGTATCAGGACTGGTAGATTCCTCTTCCTCAGACCCATAATCTAAAGGAGAAGGAATCTGAGAAGAGTAAGCAAGGGATTTCTATCTGAAGCTGCCTCCTCCTCAGAGGAATCCTGTTCCCTGAGTCTTTTAAGGGAGAGTAGATGACCGAGGAGTAGCTGGAACAAAAACACGCTGAGGAGGGCTTAAAGCCATTAAAGCATTAAACAACCCCTGAGTTAAATTTTGCCATTCACTCTGTGGATCCTTAGCAGATGGAGCAATGTGTTTATTTTTCTGCTTTTTCTTTAAGGGGACACCCGCCTTATGAAATGTATAAGGCTTTGACCACAGATGGCATTCAATAATGGTAATAGGGATTTCTTCTCTGACTAAAATTTGAGGAACACACCTAGGCTCCTTGGAAATAATCAGCCGCGGTTCCCCCCTGAACATCTGATACAGATATGTGCAAGCTTCCAAGGACGTGCCTAAGGTCAGATCCCTGCCAGCCTCCAAAACAGTCATAGCCAAAGAATCCAACAATGAAGCTGGGTGAACTTTCAGTCACCTCAGGAGAGTTGTCTGGCAGGGGCTGTACAGCAGAAGAATTCAGCCTAGACTTCTTAGCCTTCTTCTTCACGGACGGCTGCCCCTCGGAATGGGAAGTTCTTTCCATAGCATCTTTAGGTAAGAGCTTAAGACATTGATTATCTAAGATACAATGCCAAATCAGAAAGCCTACTATGGAGGATCTTGAAAACAAAGTCCTGACAGACTGAACAGGATGTATGGTCATGGGAAGCACCAGGGAAAAACAAGCACTGCTCATGATGGTCTTTAATGGGAATTTGTCTCCCACACTGACATTTACCCTTCTTGGATGACATGAAACCCCACAAGCAACAAAAAAGAAAAGAAAAGACAATGATACAAAAAAACCCTAATGGAGCACTTATGTGCAACCACTTGGTGAACCAGCAATGGAATGGGTGCTTAGACCGATGATCAAGTTCAGACTGGTGGGAAAGAAGTTCTTAGAATTGTAAAGCCAATAGTCACCTTTTTGCCCTACACTATGTTCGGAGCATACGTGTATGTACGGCATACCTTAAAGCAAACTAAAGGCTTTGGTACATTGGCCGGACTTTGGGCCACCCTTGGCAGGGGATCCCTATTGTAATGAATACTGCAAAAGTGAAATGAAGGGATAGACTCTTGATCTTTCTAAAACCATCAGACATTCTTCTCAAGTTGGAGTTCAGTTAATACAATCCAAAGCAGCATCACCACCATCTTCAAGTCAGGCTAGAATTAGTTTCCTGTTGACTTGCCATATAATTGTGTTCTCACAGGTGCCAAACCCTGATTAACAACCTTGGACAATTCCTTCAGCAGCAAAGTAAGGTTAACAATAACTAAAGGCAAATCCACAGATAGAGTTCCTACATTGCTTTCCCCATATCCAGAGCAAATACTGTGCCACATGTAAACAAAACAACAATGCTGAACTAACACTGGTGCCAAGCACTTAAAATGAGGAACCAACACAGAATAAAACACTCAGGAGGGGTGGCACAGCAAATGCAGAAAAATCCAACCATGCAAGAAGTAATAAAAGTAAAAACTAATACACAATTAAGCAGTTTGTCCTCCATATATATAGACTTCATCAGAATCAACAAACAGAGGGGGCGTGGCCAAGGGTGAACACAGGATAGCAGCAGATTTCTTCAGCTCCACCAATTTCACTGCACTGACAGGAAATAATTACTTAAAAAATTAATTTATGAAGTAATTTTCTTTCTAAATATGTTTGTTTTATCTATTTCTTGAACTATATCTAAAAAAGAAAGGAAATTTTTAAAATATTCCTGTCAGAAATCACTTTGGAAACTTTCTTGTCAGTTTCTCTGTTTGAAATGAGTTCCAGTAAGACAAATTCTCAAGACTCCAGCATCAAGAAAGAACTTCAGTCTCTGATATCTACAATCCAGCAACTTACTGCTAAGATGGATAAACTGGATACTAAAATTGATACCTTCATAGAAAAAACTACAAAACAAATAGACTTGTTACATATAGATTTGCAACAACAGAAGATCCAGATTACAGGCATAGAAGAGACTGCAAATGACATGGAAAATAGAATAGATGAATTCCTGGAATCCAACAACGAAATATGTAGACCACCACTGAAGCAGTGAATAAGACCAGGAAGGAAGGATTCTTGCACTAAACAATACTCTTTTATTAAAAATCACAAATGAAGATGTTGAGCGCTTTCATCAATGTACAAATGACTTCCTCAGAACACAATATGTGAAAAAACTTCTTCCCTTTTATATTAAAAAAAAACGCCATTTTCATTCATTATTCAATTAATATAACTGTCATTAAGCAATTAAGTGCCTACAATCTCAATGCAGCCTACTACACATACATTGAACTTGAAATATATCCCATAAAACACTGTTAGGTATGTAATAGACCCCAAAGGAATATATATAATACACTTAATCAAATTCCTATGTTAATACTAACAATGAACAAGTAAAAACTAAATAAATATTAAAAACATACTATATCCTAGTAGGTATACTAACATACTATATATATATATATATATATATATATATATATATATATATATATATATATATGTATTCAGTGAGTTATAAAGAACCATTGAATTTTAAATAACAATGATACTTATTAAAATTGTACTAAAAATGTGCAAACTTGTAAAACATATCTACCTAGTAAAGCATAACACATATCACTTAACAATATGTTAATCACAATATAATAAATGTGTATAAAAGATGTTAACTTATACCCTAACCAATGGTTTAGTGGGAATCATTTCATTTAATCCAGCGGATATGGCTGCATTCAGTCTTATCTGCCACCTGATTTCTTTTTCACTCAATATTGTTTTACAAGTTTGCACATTTTTAGTACAATTTTAATAAGTATCATTGTTATTTAAAATTCAATGGTTCTTTATAACTCACTGAATACATATATATATATATATATATATATATATGTATATATATAGTATGTTAGTATACCTACTAGGATATAGTATGTTTTTAATATTTATTTAGTTTTTACTTGTTCATTGTTAGTATTAACATAGGAATTTGATTAAGTGTATTACATATATTCCTTTGGGGTCTATTACATACCTAACAGTGTTTTATGGGATATATTTCAAGTTCAATGTATGTGTAGTAGGCTGCAATGAGATTGTAGGCACTTAATTGCTTAATGACAGTTATATTAATTGAATAATGAATGAAAATGGCGGTTTTTTTGAATATAAAAGGGAAGAAATTTTTTCACATATTGCGTTCTGAGGAAGTCATTTGTACATTGATGAAAGCGCTCAACATCTTCGTTTGTGATTTTTAATAAAAGAGTATTGTTTAGTGCAAGAATCCTTCCTTCATGGAAAATAGAATCCAAGAAGAGGAAATCAACATTGAGTTTTTGCTGAAACAAAATACACATCTACAAACAAAGCTTGATGACCTGGAAAATAGATCTAGGCGCAATAACATTAGGATTTTTGGACTGCCAGAAAATATTGAAGGTAACAATATTACTTCTTTTTTAACAACATGGCTCCCTAAAACTTTAGACTTACCAGAAGCATTCTCTTTTGGTATCAAAAGAGCACATAGATCTATAGCTAATACTAACTCTAACAAAAACTATCCTAGATCAGTTATAGTTAGATTTCTATCATCTTTTGATAAAGAGATGGTTCTTAAATCGCTTGGGCTAAAGCTCCTGTTAAGATTAATGAGACAACTGTGCATTTTGACAATGACTATTCTTCCTTGGTAATAGCTAAAAGAAAAGTTTTTCTGCCACTAATAAGGGAGCTTAAAAAAGCACAGTTTAAAACATACCTTCTGTTTCCTGCCAAGCTAAAAATCTTCCTTCCTGATGGTCCTAAAATTTTTGATGACTTAGACTCTGCGTTACTGTTTATCAAAAAAAATAAGATTTTGGATAAAATAGAGGAAATGGAATGGGCTAGTCCTTCATTAAAGAGGTTGGCAACTGAAACTTCGTGGAAGACTTCAGAGAAGAAGAAGAGACTAAAAAACAAATGATTTGTTCTATGTTTTTTTTTTTTCTCCTTTTTTTTTTCTCTCTTTATTTTTCTACATTATTAATTTTTTTAAATATAGTTACTGCATTTCCAGAAAGCCACAGATATTCTGAAAATGATTTAATCAAACATATTTTTTGTGTGCAAAGAAATGTTTTGTTTCATAATCAGTCAAAATATCTGAGGAACTAATAACAAGCTATCATTCAGTTTGTTTCTCATTCTGAAAAAGAGAAGTAAGGTTAGTAACTTGATACATTTTTTTCTCCTTTTCTTCTTTTCTTTATTTTAAACAATGACATTCTATTTAGATTATGTAGTGGGTAAGGGGTGGGGGAGGGCAGGGAGAGAAGTGTAATGAAAATATGATAAATGGAATAATAACTTATTTATTCCTTGTAAAAAAGTTTATATGTTGTTTAAATACTATTGCTAATTATACTTTCTTGATTATATTGCTTATGCTTGTTTACAAATAATCTGACATGCTTTAATTAATAATAATTAGAACTAAATAATAGTAAATAATATGTTTTATTTCCATCTTTATTAATATAAGCAGTAAGTAATATTCCATTGTAAATACTTTTATAGCTTCCTTTTACATTTTTCTATCTCTGCTTTACTTTCATTTATTTTCTACTCTCTTTTTTTCTTTTCTTTATTCCTTCTCTTTATTTTCTTTCATATTAATATATTGAAATGCTTTTGATAATACAGGCACAGTAAATAATAAGATTTGTATAAAAATTGAGTCGGGGCAAAAATATTAAGTTTTATTACTTATTAATAACTTTGGGCTTAATTTCACTTGCATAGAGGCTGTAATAACCTGTAAAATACTTTGTGAAGGTTTTGTTATGTTTAGATGCATTTATACTGCTAAATGAATGTTTGTCACTAGTTTTTAACAAGATTCCCGCCAAAATGTTAAGGGAGACAATTTGGGATGTGGGTTACCTCGTGAACAGTGTCCTCGAGTTGTTTTAAAAGCTTCAACTCTCAGAATTCATGCAGAGAAGCTGAAAGCAGTCAATTTGACCTTTGACCCCAGAATTCACACTGACACATCGCAGATTCAGGAAGTAGAACTGCTGCAAATGCGACTCTGTGAAGGAAAATGAACTCTAACATTTAAATGTGAGTTATTTTATATAATTACTTAAGTATTTATGTTATAATTTATAAAATATGTCAGTTATAATGATTTTAAATGATGCAGTTTCTTGTAGTAAGCAAATGTGATATTTTAGAAGGCATAGAAAGTGAAACATTTATACAAGTGTTTTTGAAAGTTTACTTGACTGCAGCATACTAATTTATGATTTAAACATATACATTACTATAACTCATTTGATTTATCTGATTGACAAGCATAAATAACTTTATGACTCTATTCTGGAAGAAGTTGTCATGTGATATATTTTAAAGCAGCAGTATAGATATACAAAATACAGATGGCTTTCTTTACAATAATGCAAGTGTTTCTGAGAATTTACATAACTATGCAGTATGATTTATAACAATTTCTATAAATATAATATTTTATTCTACTGACAATAATAAGTATGGGAAAAAAGCTCAGATACAAGTAATTCAAGGTTTTTTGGAAGCTGTTAACTGCATTTACATGACAGAAAATAGATGCATCTTAATATATGTAATGTCTGAACCATATTAGCCAAAGTTTTTGATTTAAATGAATATTAGAACTTATTTTTACAAACTTTGAATAAATGAATATGTAAATATGCCCTCCTTTTTTTTTTTTTTCTTTCACTCTCTCTCCCCCTCTCACGTTTTTTATTTCTCTCTCTCCTCTTGGTTCCTAATATCAAGTTTATTTGAATACAAATGTATTATATTAATTAGATGTATATAGTAGTATGAATAGTTTTTTAAAAAAGTTTATCTTAGTTTATATGATGCTGTTTTATCAAATGTGTAGTTTTGTCTTGCTAGATAATCTAATTGAAAGTTGTTAATTTAATGTTAAATATAACTAGTATTAAATTAATAAGATGGTAGGCTGAGGTACTGCTGCTTAGGGTAGGGAGTTAACTTGAGTTGTATATACTACTCTAAGTTGGAGTTTTTAACTCCAGGCTGGGTGCAAGGTTTAATCCTTACATTATTTTCTCTTGTTCATTGTTGTATGTATATAGTTCTGACATCCACAATACATTTTGTAAACTCATTGTCACTACAAACAAAATTGAATCTTATACAAAATCCCATGAGAGATTCAATAAATACAGCTATATTTAAAGGTACACCTAAAAAAAGAATCAACAAACAGAAAACAGTCCTTCATTTAAATAAAACAAACAAATCACATGATCACCACTCAAAGGAATAGGCATAGCATCTATGAGACACATTAATAAAAAGTAGTAATAAATAAAAGCTTGTAACTTAGCATAGCATGTTCCAAAATAATTATTAAATTAATATAAAAATTAACATTTGAATATTTAAATAGTCAAACCTCAATACTTTTATTTTTAAAACACAAACTATGGAAGAGTAATCATTGAACCCTGGCAACTTTTTGGCATCATTTTTTAACTCTCAGTTAACTTGAGCATGCTTTGGCCTATTCTTTTTTTTTTTTTTTTTTTTGCTTTTTATTACCTACATTTCTAATACTAAAAAGGAAGCAAAAATGAAAGAAAGAAAGAGAAAAAAAACATCTGCATTAGTATCTTATCACATACAATAATGACTAAAAATGTTTTACTATAAAACATGCAATTTATATTGAGAAAAGTTTCACATATAAACTGTTAAGACCAGAAATCGTTTTACTTATAGTTACCTTTTTACTTTCTCTCTCCCTCACCTCAGGATCCTTCCAAACATCAATGACACAAGATGAAGTAAATGCCTTTCAGTTTCAAACAAGTTTAACAAAACCAATAAAAGTCCACCCTTTCTACTTTTTCTTATACAGCTGAATTTCACAAATACAAGTGATGCTTTGCAGTCTCACATTTATTCATTAACTTCCATGCTGCTGGTCTTCTTCCTCTTCATTTCCATCTCCCGACTCCAGATTCATCTTCAATTCCAAGGTACCCCCGATTCTTCTAGTGAACTCCTATGCTTTTCTCTCTCTCTCAAGCATTTTCCTTTGAAACAGTGCAAAAGTTTTCACAGGTAATATCTCACTTGGTGCCTTATTATCAGAAGAATGAGAAGCAGAGTCCCCTTCTGTTTGATGGCTCACTTTTTGTTGGACAAACATATATTTCCTCCTCAGCTGTATTCAGAAGACAGCTGGCTACAGCAGCAGCTTGAATCTCAAACCCACTTCTGGACATTCCCTGACTGCTGGAATAAAGTTTTCTCTTCTGCCTGGTATACAGTGAATAATAATTTTCCACAAAGGCTCTACTCTCTCCGATTTTTAATACTTTGCCCTTTTGCCACAGTTTTGTCAGGATCAACTCCTCTGCTGGTAGGTTTGGATCTTTACTATCACAAGTCTTGGTTACTTTCTCATGGCTAGATTTGGAGCATACGCACTCTGTGCCCTTCCCGTTAACAGCTCCTACTGTGGAATATCAGTCCAGCGTTCTTATTTGTGCCTTCATAAATTGAATACAGAATGCTTCTTCTAGTTTCTGTGGTACAGCAAAAAATCTTAGAGTTTCACTACATAATCTGTCCTCTAATTCTACCATTTTTAACACATCTGTTTTTGAATGGTATCATATCCAGCCAACCTTTTCTTCATTTCTACCTTTGATTTTTGCAGTTTTATCAGCTAATCTGTTTAAAGCTTCTTCCGTTTCATCCATTCTTGTGTTATTTCAGTTGAGATACTCCTTTAGTGCCATTTATTTTTCTCTCTAAATTACTGGAAGCCTTGTCTTACACAAAAACTCTTCCTGTTTAGTGTTTTCTCTTCACTTTTTCTAGCGGATTTTTTTCTTTCAGACTCTATTAGATTCTTCTTTGCTGGTATCCAGGTAGATTACACACTAGCCAAGTAAATGAATTTACTAAAAGTGACAAAGTTTATGACCCTTGTCTTTCAGTTGCTTTTTTTCATGCTGGGAGAGCTGAAGTTAAGTTGTAAATTAGTGTGCAGCCATCTAGTAAGTCTAGCCTCTCGACCAAACATTTAATCAGTCACTGATCACAGAAATTGTTTCTCATCCCTTAAAATGTGCAGTAATCATCCCTCTTCAAGATCAGCTATCTAGTTTTCCACCACAACTACTAATCCATAGGTAACCTTAACATATTAGCCAAATTATTTGAAAAAATAGAATACAAGTTCTGAAAATGGTCAACAAAACAATTTTCTGTCCAATGTATAATATTTTTTTGAAGGGATGCAACACCAACTACAATAGAATAAATATCCCCCAGCAACAAGAAGGGTGACCTAACAGTGACTATCGATTCTGATCTCAACAGCTTTCAAGACAGTTGATTATAGCCTGCAAATATCCAAAATGACGAATTGTGTCTTTGGGGACTGCTGATCCACATGCTCCAGAGGTATATGTCCAAAAGCACCTGCACATATTTGTAAAAGAGGTCATTCCTTATGGGAATAACCCCCAGATTGAGTCTATGGGCTAGTGCTGCTTCTTGTATACATTAATCAGTGACCCCTTGTTTTTACCCACATATCTTCTCAATCCCTGCTGATGACCTCATCCTGTAAAACTCTAGTCCCTTCCAAAATAAACTCTGACTGGAATTCAGTAATATCTTGGACTTGATTCTAATTAATAAGAGCATGTGGAATTGTTTTAAAAGTCAATCAATGGCATTCAGTTCCTCATGGGATGACAAATTACTTAACATCACTGGTGCATTTAGAACTTAAATAGAGCAACCTGCTCAGTTAAGGTACATTAGAGTGTTGCTTGGTCCAAAGTTGTGCTTCAAGTCCTATGTCAAAAAAATGTGTAGGCTGTATTATAAACAACCTCTGCACAAGTTAAAAGGCTGTTCTCTTCTTATCCTTGAAGCATGGATAGTCATTAGCATTAAGCCTCTCATTCCCGTACTCGAATATGTGCTCCCGACTGTAGCATGCGACTCTGGTCAGAATGCAAAGATGCTCCAAACAGTATTTAACAAGATCTGAAAGATTTATGATGAAGTTTGATACCCTAAAGGCACCACCGACCCTTATTAAAGAAGGTCAGCTGGTTGCCTCTAACTTCCAGAGCTGTCCTATTGTTAACCTCCCTTGGCATCAGACTCCTACACCTTCATTACTGCCCTCTCATTGCTCTCTAATGACCTGTCTGCCAACTAAGGTCTTCCTATACTTTAATCATAATCTGAATCATCAGTTTTAAATCCATTACTGGGATAGGCTTTTCCATTTATTTTTGAAGCATTACTAAACAACTGCATCTATTTTTATTAAGGCGATTTGTTCCATTTCCTAAGTGCGTCACTATATTTAATTATTTAAGTACACAATGTACTTGTATTAACTTTCATTCCTTATTTATTTAAGACATTTTTAATAAACTTTTACTAAACCATGGCCCAAATAAAGAAAGTGTATCCTCAGTGACATCAATTCAGGAATAAAGTGAGATGTTCCACCAACTTTAATGGATGCATCTGTGCGCATGCGAGACTATGTATCCATTAAGGTTTATGCATGCATTAAGGTTTATGTATGCAGCATAACTTTTCCCTAAGCTAATGCCATTGAAGTTTAGGTTTACTGCTTAACCTCAGTGACAAAACCATGGATAGAGCAAAATTTTTAAAAAATCATTTATCAAGAAAGAAGTAGCTGAAAACTATCATAAGCTAGAAAAACATTAATGCCCCTGCTTGAAATATTTGTATGTATGTATGTATGTATGATGGAGCAAAACTGATGTTCAGCACATTGTGCACCACATCCTATGGTGACAAGGTACATTTTATTTTATGAATAAATATGTAGACCTCATAATGGAGTTTGCATGAAAGAACACCACTATTACATGCTCTGCATACAAGCCTGATACACAAAAGCCTTAGGGCTTACCTTTCACTTGTCATCCTGATATACAGACTAATCAGCTTCGACCTCTGCAAATCAATTGGAAGAATTATGAAGTCAAAGAATTTTTAGACCTCTGTGATCAAGTTATTCATCCTCAAATTCAGTGGCTATCCCTAATCATTACCTGTCATGTACTTCAAATGCTTTCTCATTTCTTGGACCCAGGCTGTGCAGCTGATTTCCATTGTTGATTAAAGCTTTACATACCTTAGGAATATTTAAGATAAAGATTTCTCTTGTTGCTTCATGTTTATAGGATGCCATGTAATGCTCTTTCTGGAGCTTACTGTACTCTATCCAGTAGTACCTGGGGTTAAGTTAATGTCTACTTTGGTTTGCCTAAGCTGGCCTAATAATTTTACTGTATATAAATATGACCCTTGTCATTCAGTTCTTTTAGAATAAAAACATGTCTGCAATAATTTTGCATTTTATCATGGAGATAACAGCTGGTGGGGGGCAGTGTTATGTTTGACTCTCTTTCTTCGTATTGGAGCCTAATTATTTTAGTAAATTAAGGTAAGCTGAATTAAAGAGAAGTGCGGTATCATCTAGAAGAAGGGCTCTAAGTAAATTTCAGATGATTGATTTTAGTGTGATTGAAATTAAAGTTGGTTAGATTATCTGCTTTGATGAAGTGATGCTTCCTGAGTACATTGATAGTACTTCTATTTTCAGAAGTCAGAAGCTGATCACTAAGTGTGTCCGGCAAAGTTCCTGATGATATTCTCTTTGGATTAGTGGTCAATATCCAGTCCAGAAGGGATTGTTTCTTATTAGGCTTGGTGAATCTAATTAGAGTTTGGATAATTTGATTGAAGCCAGATAGAGTTAGTGATGTGGTGGGACATTCAGTAGTGAGGGCGAGGCAGTCTATGTGTGGGACCCTAGAATAACTGTTCTAAAAGGGATGCTTGAGGTTACCCAGGAAAAAATACTTTCCATAGTAGAACTATTGTCTCTTGGTGGGATGTGTAAAGCAAAGTTACATAATATTTTCAGTGTGTTCAGTTGGAGAAGGGGGATGAGGATTTCAGCATGCACAGTCACTGCCAGGGTATAGAGAGAAGTAAAGTGCATTGGAGAACACTGTACCATTGCCTTCTCCTTTCTTTTCTACAGGATCAAGACTATAGATGCTGAAGCTGGTGGAGGGGGGTTAATTTTAGCATGTCTGAAGGATAGTTTCAACCAGATTTCAGAGACAGTAACAATGTGTGGTGAGTGCATGGTTAGACATGCATGAAGGTCCATTATTTTGTTTACAATGCATTTGATGTTAAAAGGGAGAAACAATAGCCATTATTTTTTAATAAATGAGTTGAATGGTATGAGAGGTGTGGATGGGAATGGGAAGAGTCATATTTGGTCAGTAAACATGGTCCGGGATTAGGGTGAATGTCTCAAATGAGTGGATATGTGGGAGGCTATAGGGGAACAGCTCCTTTACTTTTAATTTTATTTTAATGTAAAGTTTATATATTTTTATATATATATATATATATATATATATATATATAGGTATAGTATTGAAATGTCACCGTGTACTTGCATGGCTATGAAGTATTCGAACTACAGATGTTTGAATACTTCATGTGTGTGCAGGTTACATGAGCAAACGTTATATTTGCAAATGAACTGTGCATTCGCAAATATAATGTTCAATTATGTACAGGGATCGCGGTACAGTGCAGTTAGGGAAATACATCCCTTTCCTCACTGAAGTGCGATCTTGGAGTTGGAATATTAAGTTGGGGGGTGTGGGGAGCACAGGCACCCACAGGGGGGTGCAAGGGGGCTTGCCCCCCTGCATAAACAGGATGTTAGGTGCAGAGAATATGGAGTCATGGCAAGGTCAACATTGTTGTTAATGCTGTAAAATGTCATCGTTTACATTTTCGGCATTAGCAGCTGTTTTTCAACAATAGGACCGTTAGGTTATTTGTACTTTCAGCAAAAAAAAATTCGGTGTTTAGTACCGTTTTTTAATTTTCGATATTTCAATAGTAAACCATATATATATATATATATATATATATATATATATATATATATATATATATATACACAAATACAGATATAAATATAGATATAGATGTATACATGCACTTCAGGTTAGTGATTTGCTAAGTCTTTCACAAGAAACAAGCAGTATAACAATCAATTTGGGGGGTGTTAATGTTCATTTTCCTACTTGTAAACCACTTCTAGAATGCAATGATGCTGTTTTGGAGGCCCTGGCTAAGAACTCATGCTGCATGATACGCTTTGGTTGCAACGATATCATCAGCATACATAATGCATTTTATTTTATATGAGGAAAGTTCCAAGGTATGTTATTTATATATAGAGAGAACAGTAAATGGTCAACTACTGATCCCTGAGAAACTCTTGTGGATAGAGTGCCCATGCCCGTGTCAAACTTGGTACTTTGAAAACATGCTTCATAGTTTCCATTAGAAAGTTTATGAACTGCTGAGGCAAGTTTGTTGAAAATATGTAGTTACGTTTTTCTAATAACACATGATCAACTATTTCAAAGGCAAGTTTAAGATCTAAAAAGATGGCAATAGTTACTCAACTCATTTCCCAATATAAATAATGTTTGGTTAGTATGTGAGAAGCCTGCATTTGGGTGATATTTTTTTGCTAGAACCCAATTTGCTTGTCTGTCAATGGATCATATTTGTATACAGTTTTACATTTGTCTACAGATTATTTTTTTTCAATATTTTAGCTAATGGACCTATAGTTTGTAATCAGTCTACATTCAACAGTGGAATTAATAGGTGCTTTTGAAAATGGTACTATTAGGGCAGGTCTAAAACTAGTCTTCTAATACTGTTCAGTTCTCTTAAAATAGTCCTGAAGTTTAGTATGGTAACATTCTGCTATTCACCATTCTAATTTGAAATGAACATTACAGCAATTGCAAGGGAATTTACAGTTATGGTTTGACCATAATTTTAAATGTTGTATACTAACAGGAGATCAGCCATTGTTTTTTTTTTTTATAACTAAGATCATACTGTTTAGTTAAACAACCAAAATGAAAAATCAGTAATCCAAACAGGCAGAACTGAGATAGTGGTTTGCTCTGTATAACAGTGGTCCAAGTGCTCTCACTTGTAGAAAGAACAGCCAGTACACTTGTCCATTGAAAATAGCACCAAGTAATTTAATAAATAAAGAAGTCCAGATAAAATAAAATAAAGTGTTTTTGTCCCTTCCAAAGCACTGGGACATCATCAGAACCGTGAATTCAATGTTTTAATGGCTTAAAAATTTAGCAAATTTCATGCGACTTAAAAAAGCTTAATTAGAATATCTTTAAAAGAATGGTGTTCTAAATTTTACTATTTAAGATAGCATGCAATAATCCTAAACAAAGTATACTTAAACTAATATTAAAATAAGAATAATATAAACACTGAAAATAAATGAATTACATAAAATATACAAGACTTTGTATAACATATTGCACAACAGTAATAAAAGTAGAGTGACGATAAAAAAGGGTTTTCAAAATAATAAAGTATTGTGTAATTTGCTTGTTCAAAATTTATAATTCCCTTGCTCTCAACTTTAAAACAGGTAATAAAGAAATGTGGACATTCAAACCAGGTGGGATTTGAGGCATTTTATGCCAAGCTAATTCTCTATTTTCTTAGAATGTTTCCAATCTCCTCCCCTTTCATTTTGTTTAACTACCTGGAGAATTCCAAACAGGAAATTTTTGTAATTTGTACAAAAAAAGTATATGCTTGAAAAGGGAACTGTTGAGGATTTTCTTCAAAATGTCATAGTTATGCTCGTAAATTCACCTGCAGAAACATCTTTCCATTTCCCCCACATAAAAGGTTTTACAACCAGAACAAATATCAATACATACTAATCATTTTGTAGAACAGTTACCTTTCACTAGTTTAACTCTTTGATCAGCTAACAAAAGAGTATCTTCTTCTAATATAAAAGTGCATCGCTAGCATGCTCCACATTTACTTGTACCTGTAATAAACATATTTGTGTGTAAGCTTGTTGCTTTCTCAAACAAATGTTTGAGATTTTTTTACTTGTTTTATAAGTTAGAAAAAAAAGTTTTTTCACAAACAAGACTGTGCAAGATGGAATCTATTTTAAACAAGTTTCAATTACTTTGTACTATATTTTTTAATTTTGTGGGAAAAACTATCAAATTTGATAACCAAAGAATTGGAAAAACAATGTCATGTCTTCAGGTGTCTTAGGCTCACTTTCATAATATGACCCAAGAAGGGGATAATACTTCATTCCTTAACCTTTTATAAGTTCCATTTTAATGGTATTAACTAAATTGTGTGGGTACCCCCTATCTAATAACATATTTGTTATTTTCTGAGATTCTTCTAGGAATGAATCAAAACTGGAAAAATATTCTAGCTGCCCTAACTAACCTGGCTTTAAAAACAATTTTTTGCATATGGGTGGCAGCTTTTGAAATGTAAATAGGTGTTGGAGTAGGTGTCTTTCCTAAAAATATTAGACTCAAATTTTCTCAAAATTGAGCTCTTTGAAATGGAAACATCCAGTATTGTGTCAAACTGGTGGGTGAATTTTAAAAATGTGGTTGCAGTATTCAAGCATTCTAAAAACTTAGATACTCTTCCTTCCATACCCACTCACAGTAAAAATAAATCATCTAAATATCTAAAATAGAGTTTCCAACAGCCAGTGTAAATAGAGTCCAGGATGTACCTTTTCTCACATGTACACATCACCAAATTAGCATAAATCAGGGCACAAGCTGCACCCATAATTAATCTCTACACCTGCCTAAAGTACTCCCCCTGAAAATAAAGTTGTTTGTAAAGACAAGCTTCAAAAGCTCCATAAGTAATATAATACTGCAGTTATCCAGCTGAGTGAGTTCTAATACTGCAGAATGAAAAAAAAATCTAAGCCCATTGTAAGGGGATACAGGTAAATAAGTTGACTGCATCTATTGCTAGAAAGACATTATCATCCTCAAATAAATCATGTTTAACTTAACTGACAAATCCAAGGAATCCATTAAAATATGAGTGGAATTTAGGGTGTTCTTAAGAGTTTGGTCCACATATATCGCTAGTGGATAGGTTTTAGACCCTTGTGCTGAGACTATAAAAATACATTTTTGTGGACCTTCAGAATTTTGAAGACTGCTGGAATAATTTTTTTTTATATTAAGAAATGTAAATGTCTCATAGGTGATTATACATTGTGTTAAACAGTCTTTAAGGAATATATCTATCTTCCTATAAGCTCTGTTAATTTAATTTTTTGAGACAATGTTTTATTTAGTCTTATTCTGCAGCATACTGTGAATTTTATACAAAATCAATTTTTATCTGCTGTTATGACTCCACCCCCTTTGATAGGCTTCATAACCCTAATAGAGTGGTTGTTTTTCAAAGAATTGAGGGTTTGCTGTTTATTTTTGGTCAAATTTTGAACAGATACCTGCTTTGCTTTGTGAAACTCGTAAAAATCCTTTATGACACATTTTTCAAATGTTACTAAAACTGGATTTAAAGGGGACTGAACATGCTCCTTCTCAGGGAGGTGGGAAGAAGTATGTTAAAACTCTTTGTTTGTTCAGAAAATTGAACTGAAAAGTTAAATTTTCATGTTAATGATTTTAATTCCAAAATCAAGTCTAAAATGTCAGGTAAACTTTTTGTGACAAACCCCTTACTTAAAAAGAAATTAGTGAAGATACAGGAGTTACAACTAGATAACTGTTATTTACAAGAGTGCTTAAACAATTCACGAGTCCCCAAGGGACTCGGACTTTTTAAATTTCCAAATGGACTTAGTTATAATACTGTAGAGTATAGTGTGGAGTACAATGAACTGATTTGTATGTTCGACAGACATGGATTTGAATTGATGGACTTTGAAATTAAATGGAATACAGTACAGATTAACACTTTGTTTGATGAGATTAGTCTTTTGAATAACAAAATGCTTAATGATTTGCTGTTTGATTTAAACAAGGATATGAATAAGTACATCCACGTCTTCCTTAACGTGGAAGAGAAATGTAAAAGCCTTATTACTCACAAGAAAAATAAATTATTACAGGATTACAATGATTACGCTAACAACAGGGTTTATCCAGCACCAATAAATGTTAATCTTTTAGATGCACCTGATGTTGACACAATCACAAAGCTAATTCTGTGCACAATTTGGGTACTGTCCTAGATTATAGACTGTCCATTGATAACTTTGCACCTGTAGACAAAAGTGCACAGACCAATTTATGAATGACCTAGATGAATCCCCCCCTCCCCTCCACTGCCACACAGATCAGAAAGAATGGGTAGAGGACTTAAAGAGACAGTTAAACATTTCACGAATCCTCACCACCATCAAACTACCTACAGGTGGGGAATAAGACAAGCTACAGGGACAGGAAAAGGAAGAGGAACAACAAAGAGAACATACAACTAAAATCAAGTCCAGGTACTAATTCTAATGGTAAGAAAATGGAAATTATTATGGTTACTAATGGGAAAGTTTAATGTTACAGGAGGTTTAAAATCATTAATTATAGTGATCTAGATATTATTGACTATTGACCACTTTTATTTCCATCATTTAATATGTCAGCCACTAATAATATAATTTTCTGTGTATGTGTGTGTGTGTGTGTGTATATATATATATATATATATATATATATATATATATATATATATATTTATAGAGAGAGATGGTTGCACTGATTTTTGTAGACAGTGTGTTTGGTCATCATCTGTTTAGCTGACCACTTTCCCTGATTTTGTGCAATCCCAGAGTTGGTATATATAATTAGCGTGGGGGGGGGCTGTTGGGGTGCACTTTTGGTTGACTAAGCAGATGGTCAACAGGCATGTGGGATCGCACAAATCTTGGGTTGGGGAACATTCCCTTTCCCTGATGTACAATCACATAATTAGTACATATAATTAGTAGGGGATATAGAGGTTGCAGAGGATCATCTTTACCCCTGGCCAAAAAAAAAAAAAAATTATTGTTATAAATTTTGAATGAATGGGTTGTTTCTTGGATCATTTGAAAACAAATGTTTTAGGATTACATGTTCATAGTTAAGTACTAGGCTAGTTACCCTTATGGGCCATTTCAAGCCTAACTGATTTCCCTTTTGGTGCTTGAATTAACCTAACCCATTTGGTATTAGATTGGTCTTACTTATCTGACAGTCGATAATTATATATCACCCCTAGAAAGAATTCCTTTTTGAATGCACTGGGTGGCAGTTATTTGTAAATCTATATATCTTGGTCAATGTTTTTGTTGATATTTGATCAATTAACATGTCAACCACTCATGATATAATTTTATAGGTATATACATATATATATATATATATATCAAAATGACTCTCCACTGAACTACAGTGACTTGAGTCAATTTTCACGAAAGTGCATTTATCCAAAAATGGACTTTCGTGAAAATCACTTTAGCGAAGAGAGGTCGGCAGTTCCGGGAGCCTGTGGTGGTGCAGGTACAGTGTTTCTATAGTGCTGAATGGGAGGGAGGGATTGTTGTAGGAATATTGCCTTTCCCCCACTGTAGTTTGATCTTGGAGTTAGTATAAATAAGTAGCGGGGTGTTTACTGTTTTTTTTTTCTTTTGTTGTGTGTCTCGGTGAATCAGTTTTTGTGAAAGTACATTTTCGGATAAATGCACTTTTGCAAAAATAGACTCGTGTAACTCAGTTCGGTGAACTGTAATTTCGATGGGTCAAAGTAGACCCATATATATAACATTTTTGTAAATCTAAATATTTGGTGCATCCCAAGTTTATCTGCATACCTGGAGCAACATCACAACTTTATCTACATCCTTGACACATTTTTAGGCTCCTAAATGCCTTAAAACTACCTCGTTAGTCATGAAAAGCTAAAGTAAGAGCTCAAACACTGCACATGTACAGCACAGGCAGATACACAACCTAGAGCCATCCTAACTCACGTATACAGTTTCTAGACCCGGATTCCTATTAAATGACTGAAGATGCATTCTTTGAATGCGTCTTGGTCGAACTTGAAAAGACAAAAAGGCAAAATGACAAAGTGGCATATAAGCAAATTCTTTCCCTGGGAAAGAAATTGCTTGGCCGCGTCCATTACTTTGCCATTTTTGTCACTGTAGTGCGATCTCGGAATTCATATATTTAAGAAGGGGGGAGTGGGGGGCAAAGTCCCCCACTTTATGTTATGTTTTAAGTGTTTTTTTTTTTCCCCCTTGGAAAAAAATAGCTGTTCTAAGCGCTCGAGTTTGTAAGCTTTCGCTTACATGGCGTCGATAAATCATTGTTCGCTTTTCTAACCATTCGATGATATAATATAGACCCAAACATATACTTAAGGCTTCCCAACACAAGATTGCAATGAAGTTGTTTATGCACCAGTAGCACAAAGAATAAAAGAGAAATGGGAAATCATTGCAGGTGTGGTTTCCAAATGTGCGGTGCAATGATTGAGTGTTTGAGAGATTTCTTACTTTCTTCAGTCAGTTTAACTGTAGAGTTGGTATATATAGGTTTGGGGGAGTGGGGAGCTTTCTCCCACATGGAGGGGCAGTGGGACTTGCCCCCTTCAACAAATAAGTAAAAATGAGTTTTTCACAATTTTTCATCATTTCAGCACGTCTACTTGATTGAAGTTGATATTTCAAAGTAGAACCTTTAGTTAAAATACAAAAAAATAACTAAAACATGAAGTGCATTTTCTGTTAACTTCCATGTAAGAACAACATAAGTTCTCACACAATACCCTCCAAAAGACACATACACACACACACACACACACACACAAACAGATACACACACTATAGTTGTCAACTGTCCAGATTTTCCTTTTTGATTCACAATTTTGGATTATTCCTCATAATATTTGTATTTTTCCGGCAAGTCATCAATTAATAAAGTCACCAAATAATGACACACACTAGTGTTTCAGACTTTGTGTCCTTCATAAAATGCATGCTAACACAAAACCTGTTATTCTAGTAACTTTCTTTTTAAGCAAAATATTTAAAAGTTGTCCCTGTTTTTTTGTTCCACCCCTCCCCTCTAATATTAGGCTTTGTCAAGATTTCTTTCTGTAAGATGTTGAAGGGTATCTCTCTCTCACACACACACACACACACACACACACACTACTGCTAACTTAAATAGGTTCATAGGATGATACTAGGCTACTGGCCCGGTGGCCCTTATAAGCCTAGCCAAGAAAATCAACCCTTTAGTAATGAAATTATTTTATATTATAACAAAAAAGGATAAAAAAAAATAAAGAAATCAAGTGCAACACAAAGCACATCTTGCAAATCAAAAAAAAAAAAAAAAACATTACCAGAAAAATAAATTCAGTCTTAGCTATGTAAACTAGCTAAACATCAACAGATTTAAAATATAACTTAAATTACAAAACTAACAAATTATAATGTGACCCACTCTACACTACTACAAAACTTTAAAAAGTTAACTAACACTACAGAAGGTAAAACAATTAAAAACTGCCTCAGAACAAGAGTGAAGAATCATACAGGAGACATTCAACACAAAAAATCCTAACTGAACTACCTAAGCCCTATTTCAGTAGAAACCTTGTAGTCCTTTGAAGCCAGTGGAAAACACTGTCATGTCGCACACAAACACACACACTTAACACGTGTGAATCTATTCTTTGCCAGAGAGCAGATTTTTTTTTTCAACTTGTGACTCTCTCAGTTTTGTGATGTCCCCTACCCCCATTTCTGAGGATGTAAAAAAATGTTATGTTTTTGCCAGCTGTCAACTTCACTTACAGTGAGTAGGAAGACTAAATGCTCTCCTATACTGGGAAGCAATAAAAAAAAAGAAAACCAAAAACTCCAAGTTGTGTAGACATATTGTATTGAAGGTCATCAAGTAAACAGTTGCTAAGATTGGAACAGGAGTACAGGATTCATAAGGGTAGCAGCTATCCATTACAGAAATTACCAAATAGCAATACATTTTTAAATCAGATGATAAAGAACTAGTATTTTACTATTACATATATGAAAACTGTTTTATAATAGTGTTTCGACATACTTCTTGTAGTAATAAGTATTTCTCCATGATAAATCTATTCATGATTCAAACAGCAGCAGTATGTAAAATTTATTTATTAAGGTTATTTTATCAGCTGTTCAGTTAAATGTTTGTTATCATTTATTTTCACTTGTGTAGTTAAGCGGTGCTAATGATGCATTTATCAGATTTTCTCTCTTAAAATACCAGTGAAGCATGTTTTTTACTGCTGCTCTACCTCAAAGCCTCAGCAAAGACACTATCTGCATGAAAGAGTAGACAATTATTTCACATAAATCATAGTTTACTTTTGTTTTATAAACTAAAATGTTGAGCCTAATGACATGAAAAAATCCATTCTGTTATTTGGAGACATTGCTAGATTGTTAAATGTGCATTTTATAATCAAGTAAAAGCCAGAATATATAATAAAAATGTTTCAGAGACTGTAGTAAAAAAGAAATCAATACAAAAAAGATATGAAACTTCGAAATGGAAAGTTTCACAAATTAAGGAAATCATAAAGCTAGGGACAGCTGCTGCTATTCTGTTAAGAGTGGTTGCACTGATACGTTTAAATCATAAACCAATGAGTATTACAAATAAGTTTTACTTAATCCTCCAAAAAAACTTTCACTGTATTGGACAACTAGCGTCTTCAAAGTATCCCATTTAAATACAGACCTTGATGTGCTTTGATTTACACTTTAACACACAGTTGATTGTTTTCCATCTCTGTCAACATTCGCTAGGTTTTAGTATTTTCTTATTGTTGTGTGTATGTAACATGGTAGAGTAAGGCCAATGCACTACCCTGCCTACTCAATTAACAAGTAAACATGCTAGGAGGATGCCAATGAAACAAATCTAAATTAACAAGTTTATTTCTAAAATATTTTCAGAGATACAAGTTAAGAAATGTTCATAAAACACTGCTTTTCAATTTGCAGTCATCCAAAAGTAATCAACAGTTAGCTAGATTACTTAATTTATGCATGGAGTAGCTATCCATTGCACTTACTCCACTTTGATTCCATAAGAGGCGCTCTGGGATTCCCTAAGTCACACAGACAAATAAGGGATTCTCAGACCTACTGTGTGCGCCTCTTTTTTCGGCTTTTCCCGGTTAGGGATCACCGGTCTGCTTTTGATTGGCAGTAGATTTTACGGTGTCGAGTTGCCAGCCCAGCGTCCAACCTTCAGAGAAGGCACACACACACACACTCACGCACCCACCTGCATGTCTTTTTAAACTTTAGTCGATCACAGGGAGGACATCCGCATAGAAGGTTCCAGCCGAGAATCAAACCGGAAAGCCTCTTGCTGTGAGCCGACAACGCTAACCGCTGCACCATCACTCTCAATTTCAAAATGGACATTGAGCTCACAATTTTGTGGGACTTGGAATATTTAAATTGATGATGACTACTAATAGAAATATTCTATGTAATGGAATATCCCTTATTAATGGCCATATGAAGTGTAACACCAGCTCCACCTTTATGTGGCAAATTGTACAGCAGGTACAATATGGTGTGCTACCCAAAGACCTGCAGTACCAATTCCAACATATACGTGGAGCTGTACTGAAGTTTATACTGTGTCATTTTGACAGCAGGAAAGACTGAATGCATGTGATATAGTGCTGTTTTAGGAGTCAGCCTATGCAAATCTCAGGGGTAATTTAGCAGTTATTATGCTGTTAAACCTTTGAAGTATTTTGCAATATGCAGTAAAACATCACAGCACACTCACCCCATATTTTTGAATTAAAGAATGTATGGATTAGAGCTTTTCCCTGCCATATCTGAATTATTCCAGCCAACATGCAGCCAGCTCTATAGAGGCAGCTGAAGGCAGATGTTATTCACATATGGTGGACTTTAGCGTAGGAGTCATGTTGCAGGATGCTGGAAGTACTCCACAAGGCTATACTTAACATTTCAAAACACAAGGTTGCTTTGCCAATACATTGCTCTTTGCATTGCTTGATCTTGTTTTATGTTAACACATATTTTTCAAAGTAGATCTACATTGCATTTTAATTTACAATGTTACACAAGTTTAAGGTCAAATCTGTCACAAAATCTGAGGTGTTTAGGCATTAGTACTGAAGCCACAAAAGCAAACTCAAGAAAAGAGCAGGCACTTTATATAATGATAACTATATATATACTTAGAATGTCCACATAAATGTTGTGAAATCAGATCAATGTTACTAATATTTAAGCACATTTCAGCACTATGGAAATCAATTTGGCATTTTTGTACATGAAAATGTGGATGTTTTTGAGCTCTATGATCAGTGGAGATAAATGGAAAGCACCCTGACAAGGAGGAATAACCACAAAATAAGCAAAAGGAATGTAAAATAAATGACGTAATTGTGATAATGGATGGGGTAACAAGTATAGTAAATGTATCTAAAATATATAACTCATAGTCTTCATGCTTACCCATCCTAGAAATGTGTGTGATTGAAAGAAAGTATGAGACATCATAGAGGCTTTCCAAGAGGCAGTACCGGGAGAGAGCATATGGTTAATTAGCATATGCCCCTCCTGCAGACTGCCTCATTTGCATGTAGGGTAGCCTTGGAGACAGCCTAACTTGGTGCTGCACATCTTTTGTGCTGGAGCACGTTAGGGCTGTCTCTGAGTTCAAAAAAGTTATTGTGATGTGTACATACAGGTATACAAAGGTAGACTAACTCTCAGTATAGCTTAATAAATCAAAGCATAACTCCCCCCCTTTTTATAATTAGATTTATTTAATTTTATCTTTCAATTATGCGCTTATGATTCAAGAGATGCCTCATTTACCTAACAACTATTTATTTGAAATAAGCCCACGCATCACTAAAGATGGACATTTTAAAACTTATAGAACTTTTTATCTTTTGATGGAAGGAGAGGGAAATCAGTTGCCCCTTAAAATTAAATGACTTGCAAGTATAGTAGTCTCACTTCGGTCCACAGTGTGTGTGTTCATGTACATTTATTCAGGCCCCACTTGAAGTAATACTTACATCAGTCAGTGGGAGTAACTTGCATGGTCTATGGGTTGGGATTCAGAAACTCATTAAACAGCTTGGTGAAAGTCTAATGTGATCTGCTTAGTCAGAACCTGAGGATGAACAATTCACAAGAAAGACTCTGTACTGAACCCTCAAGGAAAAATAGTGAAGCAGTCTGCTGTGCTGCACAAAGCTCAAGCTACCATAGTTTGTGTGCATTCAGTTGTCACCCCTGGCAACATGATACTGCTATGACATCAGGATGGGGAGCAACCCTGTACCACATTTTGTGAGTAGATAAGCTCTAAAATATTTACAAAACATTACAGAGAATAAAAATGAAATTCAGATGCTAGATATAGCTGCATAAGGCAAAGGCAATGGCATAGACAGGCCGTTCCAATTGTGCACCTAGTATTCAAAATATTTAGTTATTTATTTATGGATTGACATTTGTTTACTGAGAAAGTCCAAGTGGGCACAGGTGCCCTTTTTCAGCAGAGGCCCATGGGACAAAAGCTCTAAGGTATCATAGTTCATGCAATCAATATTTACAATAACCAATTTTATGAGGCAGTTTCACTGAATACATAGCATAATAGTCAGTATAATACAATTTGTAAAAGACAAAAATGGCTACGGAAATAAATGCCCTGGGGTGAAAATGTATCAAAGCACCAAAACTAACAAACATACCTACAGAGCAAAACATGGACCAAAGGAACATATGACTTATACTGCTCATAAAAAACAAATATATTTATTAAAAAGACAGACGCTTTCACAAATAGCTTCATCAGACCATAAATTGCAAATAAGAAGTCAGATTAATAAAGAACAGATCATTTGAGGACACCCAATAAAAACAAACCAATTAAGTAAATTCATTTATATCAGTTCCTATAGGTACACTCAATCACCACTCAAATACACAAACAATGTTAAACATCACAATATATAAAATACAAAAAATATATATAAAATAATAAAACAATGTAAACAATCAACATTTAAGACTACGACTCTTGAGCAGTGGTTTAAGCGATGCTTTCTCACTTAACCCTTTACCTTGATCTGCTCTAAGTTTAATGATCCATCTCAATTCTCTGTTCGCAGTTAAATTCTTTATATCCCCTAGTCTAGTCCCCAACACTACTTTATCAATGACAATAAATCATATGTTGATCATTGTTGTTTATAACATGCTTAGAAAGTGTATTGGTGGTGGATCATATGTATATGATATATAAATGTTCCCTGATACGATCTTTAACCTTGCGATTCATTTTCCCTATGTAAAACAATTGACAGGTGATACAAGAGGCAAGGAAAACAACATGACGAGAGGCACAGTCAGCATTTATTTCAAAGTTAAACTTAACATCGGTGTCTGGATGTAGATAAAATGCCAGAGTTATCTATATATTGACAATAGTTACAACTCATGCAACATAGTGTCTTATATTCAGCATTAGTATGTTCATGGTCCGTAGGAACCCTTGGATACCACAAAAGTCTTTTTAGGGATTTTTTTATTTTTGTAAACAAATGTAGGAGACTCTCCTATGATGGTTTTGAGTTGAGAATCAACAGTTAAAACCTTCCAATGTTTCTTAACATCAATAACCCCGTTCGTGTCACTAGTATAAAACAGTGGTACACTTACTTTCCATTGCTTTTGTTCATCACCCATCATCACAGTAGATCTATCCTGTGTATTATCATTCCTAACAGAATAAAATGGATGGCCTACATCATGTCTTAATGTCAGAATCTGTGCTAACGTATTAGTGACCTCAGTCTCCCTGAAACCTCTAGCAATAAGCTTACTCTTAAGATTAAAAAATTTGGAATTGAAGCTTTCATCTGAGGCACTGAGCTTAGAGCCTCACAAACCTGGTCCTTAATTAAATTTCTAAATATAAAAGGGGGCTGCATGCTATGTCTATGCAGAAGTGTGTTTCTGTAGCAAGGTTTTCTGTATATCCCTGTGTCAAACATTTCATTTTCTAATTTATGGATGATCACCTCTAGACAGTTGATCTCTATAGATAAATAGGAAGTACTAAACTTTCAAAAATACCACAGTACTACTTAAATATTCTATAAAACATCGTGACTCATTCTGTCCACCTATCCAAACTAAAAATCAATCATCTACGAACTGTCTAGAAAAACGGAACATAAGATTTAAATAAATCAACATGAAAGAAACTCTTCTTCCCAAAAAGTCATCACTATATTGATGTAGCTATTGGCACATGGTGTGCCCATACCTATGCCATCTTTCTGTAAAAAAATATTTAGTGTTAAATGTGAATACATTATTCTCAAGAACAATTTCCATAAAAAAATTAAATCTAGAAAATGTTGACTATAATCACTACGTTTAGATAACTACCTTCTAACATAATCTGTACCTGTTTCATTAGGAATCATGGTAAATAATGATTGTACATTTAACGTTGCAAAATAATAACTCTCAACTTTCTTACGCTGTGTGTACAAGTATTGGTATAAATATTGAAGAAATTGTTGTGTGTCCTTTAAAATAAAATTATTCTCATCTAATAAAGGTCTTAACTGTCTTTCCTCAAATAATGAGAAAGGCTTCATGGACCATTTGTGTCCTGCTACTATAGGTCTTAAAGGTGGATTTATATGATTTTTATGTAACTTGTGTAGACCTTGTATCAAAGGTATTAAAGGCTATTCAACCAACAAAAACTTAAATAAATCTAAAGAAATTATTCTACTTAACAGACAATCTTTTAAAGTGTTGGAGATCCTACACTTCCTCTTATCTATTTCATTAATATTAATTAACTTGTAAAAAAAGCATCATTTAACGTCTTCAAAGAACCATAGTAATGATCTTTATCCATTATAACAATGGAGATGCCTTTATCGGCTGGTCTGATGGCAATCATTTTGTCATTCTGTAAATTAGATAGGGCTAGTCTTTCATTATATGTAATAGTAAACTTTCCTTTGTGATCATATGTATTTTGAGAATAATGTAATTAAATATTGTTCTCAACTAATTTACTAAAGGCATCAGTCAAAGGATGTGTGACAAGAATATATGTACTAGGAGCTTTGAACCCATTAAGTGCAGAATTATAATTATTGCCAAATTGCAGTTTCAAGAGTACATTTCTAATAAACAATTTTATGTACAAAATATCATCTGTAAAATCACCATGCTGTGTAGGAATAAAAGAAAGACCTTTCTGCAAAAGGCTTGTTTCAGCTGAAGTGAAATTTGTTTAGAAATATTCCATACTACTGAATTAATGTTCGTTTCCAAACTTTTTTCAGTGTTTGGGACATGCTCTGTTCAATAAGCAATTTCCTTTTCTGGTTCAGTCTCTGCTCCTGGACCAACTCCTTGAACGATGAAAAACTTGGTTTGTGAGAAGAGGAAAATTTGAGACATTATCAACAGGTGTTATGGGATGATTATTAGAAAATGTTTTTCACTCTACATCTTTGCCTAAGTCTGAGGATTGAGGCATTTATCGAAACACATTAAGCATGACATTAGGAATAATGGGTTCAGTCACTGTAGATGCTGGTATTCGAGCAACCTTCAGTGTAGCATCGTACACAGTAGCATCTTGTGATTTCTGTGTGATGTCAATAACAATGTTACTATCAGATTTATCGTGACCAGAAGACATTATACTGTTTTTTTAGGTCATTTAAAAACATGGCCATTCTTAAAGTCTGTTAAGTCCCTCTCGATCTTGATCCATTTTTGTGTAAGACATTTTCTCTCATAAATGAAAACAGTGTCCATCAAGGCACAAAGACTGTCACTGACTACATGAGTTGGAAAACTTTTATACAGATTAACTTTGTTTCTTAATCTCAGACTTTAAAAGATCTTCTCCAGGTGAGAACAAATCAATGAATAGTTTCATATATTTCATGCTTACCTCAGGATTAAGCTTCTGCCATCTTGAGAGTAGTTCTGGATATTGTAAGCCATACGAAGGCATTTTAAGGAGCGTATCCCCCTAGGAATGATTTGTTTCTGAAGACACACCTCAAGATGCTGTCTCTGTATTTGGACACATTTTAATTTTAATAAATTATATTCTAAATCATTCATTGCTGTGGTTAAGGCTTCCGAATATACAGCTGAAGCATTACTTCCGTCATTAGCATTGACATTCTCATAAACCAATAACGGATTATCTTCTCTGTTAATACAGCAAAGTCATCTTTCAGATTGTTTAGATGTCTCATCATTATGCATCACAGGTATTCATATTCATAAACATTAAATTTACAATCATTGTACTGAGGTTTTACAGACAGAATAATGGTGTAAAAGACAGGTAGGAATAATTTAATACAACAGAGTGAGGTATTATAGGAGACAAGCAAATTTGAGTGTTAACAGAAATGTAGTGATGGAATAGTCATTTGGTTGTGCTAATTACAAGTATATATAGTAGCTTAAGAAGTACAATACAGTGAGGTACTAGAAGGGGATACGTAGGTTAAGTGATTTAGGGCTTTAAAGGGCAGTATGAGAAAGGTGATATAGTGTTAGAGAGCTATCCTACATGAGGTGCAGCAACAAAGACAGGAGGCAGAGAGGAAGTCTTTTAGTAATGGTTTGAAAAGGTGATGGTGTGTGACAGACCTAATTGATACAGGAATTTTGTTCCAAGTTCTAGCTACATTATTGGAATAGAGACAGATTCCAGAGGGCCTTTGCGGTTTATAGATGACAAGCAGTTTTTATTATTTAACCAAAGGGGATGATTTGGAAGATAGTGTTGGAGTAGGGGTCTAATTGTAGGGCAGGCAGATGAGGTATGGGTCATTTTATGGGTTAAGGTGAATAGAGTATAAGATAGGTGTTGAGGATGCTCAAACCAGTTAAGTGTTTTAGTGCAAAGCAGTGGCGTGTCCAGTAAGGTGTGCTGCAAATGAATCTGGCCACTTTGTTATAGCACTATTCAAGTTTAGAACTAAGTAAGAATTGTAGGTTGGTCATGATAGGGGGCTCAATATAGGAGAGAGGGTAAGAGTTAACTGGTAGCTAGAGTTACCTTGGCAGAGTCTGTAAGGTATTTCTTTACTCTATGTAGGGTACCTACTTTTGATGGATTTTCTTGATGCTGTTGTGGATATTTAAATCAGATTTTACATTGTTGTAGATTGTCCTGATAAATAGTTTTGTATGCAACTTCAATCATGGCATTATTTAAGGAAGACATTTAAAAGTTTTTTTTCATGGAAATAGGATTTTGGAAAAAAAAGAGAAGTGATTTAGTTTTTTTTTTTTTTTTTTTTTAGATTTAGTAGCCGGTGATTTTCCTATAACCAATTTTCAACAGCGTTAAAGGATTCAAGTAATTCTCTGATGATGTATCACGTTGTCAGAAATGCTTATTAGGGTAGAATCAACAATATACTGTATGAGGGAAGCTTGCTGAAAGGATTTGTGTAAATTGTTAGTGAATATATTAAAGAGTAGAGGGCTGAGAGTGGAGCCCTGTGGCACATCAGGATTAATAGGAAGTATGGGAGGAAAGTGGAGAGATAATTAACAGACTGGTATCTATCAGTTAAGTAGTTGTTAAACCATAGTAGTGTGGGTTGTCATAGCCCAAGGCAAGAAAACTGGTAGAGAGTTTGTGGTGAGAGACTAGACGAAAAGTTTTACAGAATTCAAGGAATACAATGGAGACAAGTTTGCTTTCATCATCTGGCTTTGTTAATACTATCTGTGAAAGTTAATAAGGACATGGCTGTCTAAAACTGTGCTGTGTTGGGGTCAGGAGCTTGTCCTGAAAAATATGTTAAAATTGTTGCTTGTGAATGCACTTCTCCAGAATTTTTGACAAAGAGGATAATACAGTGATAGGTCTGAAACTGGTTATATCAGATGAGGTTCCTACTACATAAAGGGGGGGGGGTTGAAGATTTTTTTTCCATAGATAAAGAACACTTGACAGATCTGTTAATTAGAAGAGACAAAGGGCAGGCTATGGAACTAGCAGACATCTTGAGGTATTCTGCTGGGGGATTATCTATTGAAGGAGAACAAGGTTTCAGTTTCTGCAGTAGTGATTTGATGTAGGAGATTGGGATAGGTTTCAGGGTGAAATAAGGGGTGGTTGCTGTTTGAGGAGAGGGCATGTCAGAATTTGAGGAAAATCCTTAATAAGAGCTTTAATGCTTTCTATAAAATGTGTGTTAAATTGAGCAATCATGTCAGAGGGAGGGTTATTTGGGGTAGGATAAGGAGTGGTGGAGGTGCCAGGGTGGAGTATATTATTATAAGAAGGCCATAATTTTTTAGGGTTGGAAGACTAATAAGCGGTTACCGAAGTAGATCTTCTTGGCTGAAATAATCTGTTTTTTAATACGGTTACACAGTTCTTTAAAGTATCACAGGTTTTGGGGAGATCTATATTTTAACCACTCTTTGCAAGCCCTGTCTTTTTCATACATTAGGTGGCTGCTTTTAGTGGATTATGTTTTATTCTTTTCACTCTGATTGGAGCCAGACTATTGAGGGTTTTTAGGAAAAGTGAGTCACATTTGGGTGCAACTTCATTGAGTGGAATATTTTTTTTAGTTAGACTAGTTAAAGGAGATAAGAATTATGTTAAACGTCTCAGGGTTAAATTTAGTGAGGATAAGGGAAGTTCTAAGTTAGTGTTGTTTGACTTGATGAGTAAAGGGCCTGTCTGTTTATACTGGGAGGTGATCTCTGAGAGAATCAGAGAGCATGCTACTGGAAACATACTTAGTGGAATCAGACACCAACATCCAGTCAAGAACTAAGCCACTGTTTTTGGGATAGTTACAACATGTGAGAGAAGTGATCTGAGTCAGTCCATACAGGTTTATACAAGCTGACCAATATATTATGGATATATTCTGCTAATCAAAATTAATGTCGCTTAGAATTATCTTTTCATTAGAAATTGTATGAGAGATCCAACTTAGGATGTTTTCTATGGTTGCAGCATTATTACATGGGGTGCTATAATATGGATATTTAGTTTAAGATGGGAGATAAGGTCGTCAGTGTTGTGGAATTTAGGTAAAAGTTTACTGTAAGGTAGGATTTCAAGATAGTTATGGTATAGTAAAGCTACTCGACTATTTTTTTTAGTTCTGTCAGCCCTGATAACCAAACAATATCCCTGCAGACTATCATATAAATAATAATACCCTAAGTAACAACTCAGTAGTCAGAGACTTGGGAAAGCAAGTTCACTGTAGCTTAAACTTTGACCACCATGTGTCTACTATGGTAAGGAAGGCATTCCAAGTTACACACCTCATTAGCAAAGACATTGCCTCAAGAGCAATGGAGGTCATAACTTGCCTGTACTCGACCCTCATCAGGCCAATAATTGAGTACAATGCTCCCTTTGGTATATACCTTCCCAGGCACTTGCAGAAACTTGAGAGACTACAGAGATTTCTTAACAAGAAAATTCAGAGTCTCCAACATGTCATACATTGACAGACTGAAGACACTGTCACTGTACTCAGTAGTGTACAGACTACTTAGACGAAACTTCTGCCTGGCCTACAGAGCAATCTCGGATCCAAACCTAGTGGAAAGTCTGCACATCCGCAAGTCATATGGGACAAGAATCACCTGCTCCAGGGACTATAACCTGGCCTGCAACATAAATAGGACCTACAGGAAAGACAGATGCGTCTCTCAGAAGTTGCCACTCCTCTGGAATAGGCTACCAATTCACATCAAATGGATCCTCTCAATGACTCCATTTAAGCGTAGCCTGGATTACTGGATGGGAAATCGTAAATTCCTGCCAGGGATTTCACCTATGACCCTCCTAGATATGGGCAATCATTTCTAACTAAGGTCTTGAGTTTTGGCACGATACTTTAAATTGGGTTTCTCTAGTATTACATTGGGTAGGCACAGCTAAGCTTATAAAGACCTTCAGGCCAATAGCCTTGTAACTTTCTATGAATAGCCTAGCAACCACCTAAGAACCTGATGATATTATAACTGGGGAGTGACATTTCAGTGTCGAGTATATAGAGATTTAAGCAAGTTTCAGTTAATGGCAAGAATATCTACTGTACTGTGGGATATCCAAGCACTGAGATCTGAAATATTAATATAGATGCTGTGAGTATGTAAGGAAATTAACTGTAGTTCTACAATGGCTAGAACTACACCATCAACTCCTTCTGCCTCAGCTACATCTGACCCACACCATCATAAACCAACCCCACTCCTGTCCTGCTCTCACAACACTCATCACCCCCTATACCCCTAACTGTACACTCCACAACTCAGAGAACAACTTCTCCTTCAGATCTACAAACCCAATAAAACCATTAGCAAACTTCTCTAGAATTACCCAGTAGCCAATGCATGGAACAAACTGCCTTTATTTTTAAAATAAATCTCTAACTTAAACTGTTTCAAAAAACTTTAAAAGACTATTAAACTCTTGGACCTGCTCCTGCACTGACCCAACTTAGTCCACCTCTCCACTTTCTTAACCCCTCCTTCCTTATTGTCTCTTATCCTCCACTGTACCTCAAAATTGATTATACTAACCTGCAACTTTCTCTTTATTCTCTTTTCCGACCTGCTGCTTCTTATCTTCAGAATATTGTACTTGAGTCTAGTGGTGCTGGTTGAAACTGTTTTATTATTCTTATACTGTCTGTTTATACTCCCTCTGTTACTATGTCTTCAGCTGAAACTGTTAGCAATTATTGTTAAACTGTTTGTTTGCATCATCTTACATAATGTACTTCTTATATACAAGTTACAGTTATTCTCTTGGAGCTTTTCTCCTGGGATCTCTGCTGAAAATGGGCCTCTGCCCAGTCGGACTAACCCAGTCAACAAATGTCAAATAAATAAATAAACTTCTCTGAGTGAATTTGAGATAGCTAGTTTGGGTTTTTATGCTTTTGGTGATGGTGGTGTGGTCTCAGTTTTTGAAGGAGATGGGAGGGCTGACGGGGGTGGGGGTTTGGCTTGGGATGAGTTTTGTAGGCTACTAGGGAGTCAGGATGGGAGGAGGGGCCAGTGTTGGGATGAGTACCCCTACAGAGTGGTAAGACAGAGAAAAATGGATATGCTTGCTGAGCTTGTTTTGCTAACAGTAGCAGTTAGTTTTATTTTGGTGTGGTTGGTGTTAGGGCTTAGTAAGTTAATGACTGAGAGTGTCTTTTTATATACTGGAAGAGATCAGTGGTTAAATGGGGTGATTTGAATGTTTAGAGGTGGAGCACATAGTAGGAGAAATGTGTACAAGACTGAGTGACATATGGTAAATTGCAAGGTGATAAAGCAGGAAGAGTAAGGATGCAGTTATTTTTAAGAGATGTATGATATACAGCTCTGTAGAGAGATTACTGAAGAAGGTACTAGACCACTGGGGTATGAATATAGGAGGCGTAGGTGTAGAAATAGATGGTGGAGTGAGGTGAATGGTGTAAGTTTTGATCACTGTGGTGGGTTAGTAAGTATAAGAAAGCAATGAAAGTTAAAGTGCTTAAAATGCAGACAGATATTAGGAATTGGGTGTGTATTTTGTGCCCTGGGTGTATCTACATTTATTTGTATGCATTTAAGAGGGGTGGGAATTAGGTTGAAATCTGAGTGGAGAGCAGGTCCTATAAAATGTAATGCCATGAGGGATGGCTGAGGAATCAAGGTGTAGAAAAGGAGCACATCAGGAAACAGCTCCAACACCAGCAGTATGGAGCCTCTCTCTGTTATGCTGTCAGGGGAATAATTTTATTTAATAGGAACATTAGTCTAACACATGCTTTGGAAGCACAAGGGATACACTATATCAGACTGCAGTTACAGTACAGTCAGCTGTGCAGAAGGGAGTAAAATACTGGCAAAACATTATGATTCTACAGGTGAGTTTTCCTCAGACAGTTACAGTTTAACAGAAAACAAACTGAGTGCAGGAAAGTTTTGCAGAAAGGAGTGGTACAAACTAAATTTTGCTGAGACAGCAGTAGTTCGAGAATAACCAATTACCCAAATGAGAAAAAGGCCAGCCAGTAATATATTAAATACTGTTTAAGGTCTCAAGCATGAGCTCTGTGGAAGGACACTGCGCCTCACAACTATAAGACAACAGACCATAACAAGAAGAACAGCAATCCACTACAAGCCTTAAGGGATTAATACAGTGAGCCTAAACAACATCACAATGGTACACTCCGAGTTCCCTGCTGATATAAGCCTTAAGGGAATAATACAGTGGCCCTAAACAACATCACAATGGTACACTTCAAGTTTCCTGCGGAAATGCGTTTGTGTTACTGAGTTAAGACTTCGGGAAGTGTAAACAGAAGTCAACCTTCTTTTGTTTTTCAGCAGAAAATATTGTGTATCAAACAGAGAGAGAGAGAGAGAAGTCTTGGCTTTTAGCTGTGTGACTGAGAAAAGAACTCAGGAATTTTTTTTTTTTTTTTTTTTTTTAGCAGAAACCGTGAGTTTCACAGAGTCTTGAATTTTACCATTCCACAGTTTTCTATGAACATGTTACCAGAAAATCAGGAAATGCTTTAGGAAGAATAACTTGTTTCTCTTTATCTGTTACTTCCTTAAGATTATTTTCCACTAATAATTTCCAAAAATCCTTTTCAAGTTGTCAAGTAAGTACCTGTAAATATTTTAGATTCACAATTATTTGGTACCAAGAAGGACTTTAAAAGGGTGACCGACACCAATTTTTGAATAAAAAGAAAGTGCTGGTTGTTAATTTATGTGCATTATATACAGTGGATTTCTAATAATATTTAATTTGTGCTGCATGGTATTCTTCCATGCTATGAAACAAAATAATTTTCAATACTGGTCATGAGACTAATTTAATTTTTGTGTGTAACACACACACACACACACACACACTTTATATATGTCTATATATATATATATATATATATATATATATATATATATACATACATACATACACGTGTGGGATCCGGACACATACTCGACTAGCATATGTCCGAAGCACAAAATATCGAACACACATTCACGAAAGCGCTTAACATCGACAAGTGCTTCTGTGTATGTGTGCCTGTTTCGTAGATTGGACTACATTGTGGGTAAGGGAAAATTCCCTTTTCCCCACTGTAGTGCAATTTCAGAGTGAGAATACTAAAGTAGGGTGGTGGGGGGTGCAGAGGGGTGAAGCCCCCTTGCAGAAACGTAGATTTCTTTTTTAACTACACATACACGGAAGCGCTTTTCGATGTTAAGCAGTTTCGTGTATGTGTGTTCGATGGTTTGTGATTTGGACATATGCTAGTCGGGCATGTGTCCTAGACCCATATATATATATATATATATATATATATATATATATATATATATAAGTGTGTGTCTACTTTATTTCATTGAAAGCCCTCAGTAATTTCAGTTTTCAGCTATGAGTTGAAATTCAGTGAAATGAGCTTTCAATGAAACAAAGACCACCCATATATATATATATATATATATATATATATATATATATATATATATACACATACACAAACGGGTTCCCTTCAGAATCTCGAACTACTGAAATCCCGACTTTCAGTAGCCGGAGACCAGAATGGCGAAAGTGCAGCATATACAAATCCCAGAAGCACGAAATTCAAAAAACAAGAAGTTCGAAGATTTTGAATTAGCGGTTCTGGTGTTGTGGTGTGTGAGTGCATGGTTGGAGTTGTAGGTATGTCTTTGTGTTTTATGGGTTTTGGGTAGGGGCTTTAGTGTGTGTTTGTGTGTTTTGTTAGTGTGATGTGTGTGTGCAAGGGGAATGTAGCTTGTGTGGTGGTGTTTTTGTGTGTTTGTCTGTATAGTGCGACCTCAGAGTTAGTATATTTAAGTAGGGGGGTGTGGGGGGCACAGCCCCCCACATGGGGGTGCAGGGTCTTGCCCCCTGCTTGTATGTAGGGTAGGTGTTTGTGTATGTGAAGGGAGGTGTATGTTTGTGTCTGCGGTATGCTTAGTGTAGAAGTCGTGATTTTAAGTTTCGCACTTCTGGGGTTTCAAGTTTATGGCTTTTCGGCTTCATGGTCTCAAGATACTGAAATTCAAGATTTCAGTATTTAGAGATTATGAAGTGAATCCATATACACATACACAAAATAAATAAAAACATGTTTAGCAACACACAAACCAAAATATCAGTCCTCTTAGTGTTGCAAAATAAAACTAATTAGTACCTTAGTTGCTTCTCAACAGCAAAATAGCAGAGCTCTGTCTACTCAATACACAAAGCTTCTCCAGAAAACAAGCTGTCATTTAACACACACAAAATCCAGGGCTACAGACCTCTCTTAGGATCAATTTTCAGAATCACGTGTTCCTTAGAAGAGGGTACAGACCAGTTATTTTATGCCTCTTTTTTTGCTAATTGTGGTCTTACAAATCCCTCTTTCTAAAAACTATCGTACGCACTTCAGTTCCACGATACCCAGTTTATTTTGATTTATAGTGAAGACTGGGCCTGTCATATGAAGTCTAACACAGCCTGCACATTTGCTAAGTGGGAACCCCAGTCCTCTAAATAAAAGATCACATCATCCAGGTATTCCACAGTGTAGCAAGAGTGATGAAGCTTTAATGCTGCATCCATCAGCCACCGAAAGGTAGCTGGGGATCCAGATAAACCAAATGAAAACACTGTGTACAGGAATAAACCATCAGGGGTTACAAAATCTGCTTTTCTCATATGGTAGATGAGGGGTCTCTCAGTATTGATTTATTAAATCTAATAACAAGTATACGACCTGGCAACCATTTGAAATTCCAAGACCTGTTCATGCAAATCTCAGTATAGTGAGACTGAATGACAGAAAATGCAAATTTACATATACTAAGACAACGTACCTGTTCCTCGGTATATTCCCTTTTTTCTTTAAGTTATGGAAATCTCAGGAGGAGTGGTAGTCTTGCCCCTACACACACACACTGGGGGGGTGCAGGGCAACTTGCCAACCTCTTGCACAAACAACTTAAAGGAGGAAAGTGCTTCTCACAAGAACATACTTGGAGATCAATCATGTGACCATAAGAAGACTAACCATATCTAAATTTAAGCAGACAGACTTATCACCCTTTTCAACTGCTTAATGCTCACATCCCAGATTGAGCAGGACTGTACATAATAACTACAGTGCCTACCCAGCCCATCATCAAGACTAGACTTAAAATTAGATAAAGTACTTTGCTTGACCCATAGTGGTAACTTATTCCATTGGCTGGGAATATGTTGAGTTAGGAACCTATCTTTCCAGCGAGTATTGCTTAGTTGTTAATGTATATTTAAGTATTTAATGCCAGTGTTTGTAGAGCCACTGATTTTGTGAAGAAACTAGATCTCAAATAGGACTATTATATGCTGATAATGTCATTATAATAGCAAATAATTAAAGATGGAGGGGTAAAGTGATTAGCTGTATTTATAACTGTTTGGTACAACTAAATAGGAATTAAATAAAGAAAAAAAGCCGCGGCTTAGGTAAAGTAGTGAATAGAGAAGGTATTAAAATTTGTAGATACAAAGGTATGAATGCAAGGTGTTAAATATGAAAAAAAGAAATCATTCATGAACAATGGAAAGGTTTAGACGGACAAATTACTAACATAGAGAGATTACGGAAAATATTCAGAATGTCTTGTAAGAAAAAAGGTGTATTTGATTAATTCAGTCATCTTGGGTAAAATAAGTTATTTGGCTAAGGTGTGTATGATTCCATGTACAATAGAAAAAGAGTTGCTGCAGGCAGTGCTTTTTGTTTCTGGGGTAGTAGACAATCTGCTTAGGAGGGTTTTATATATTAATCAGAAAGATGGTGGACTAGGCCTAATTAATCCAATTGTAGAAGGGCCTTCTATGAATTTATTTAAATTGGTAGTTGAAAAGGATGACATTAATATAAGTTTGTTGTCTAATATTCTCAGTACTTAATATGGAGAATGGTAGAAGGTTGAGGGAGGATTTAATAGGGAAAAATTTTGTGAAAGAGAAGAAATCATGGACCATCAAAATCAAATAAGAATGTGGGGTCCTGCTAATAGAAATGTTAATATGTCCAGGAAAGAATGATATTAGGATATTAATATGAAGTATTCTGGGGTAAATCCTTGAGAGGGGTTAAGTAGGAATGTTATTCTAGTTATTAAGGACCAGAAAAAGAGGTTTTCCAATATTGTCAGTGTCAGGATTTTTTTGTGGAGATTGTTTATAAATAGTCTACCTGTTAAAAGTAATCTTCTTCTTCTTCTTTCGTCTTTTCCTGGTTAGGGGTCACCAGAGCGGATCACCTGTCCGCTCTTGATTGGCAGTGGAGTTTTATGGTGTTGAGTTGCCAGCCTGGTGCCCAACCTTCCACGGAAGGCACACACATGCACACACTCATGACTAGGGCCAATTTAGAATGTCCAATCCATCTACAGCATGTCTTTGGGATGTGGGAGGAAACCGGAGCATCCGGAGGAAATCCACGCGACCACAGGGAGGACATGCAGACTCTGCACAAAAGGCACCCCAGTCAAGGATTGAACTGGAGAACCTTTTGCTGTGAGGCAGCAACGCTAACCGCTGCACCACTGCGGCCGCCCCTACCTGTTAAAAGTAATATGTTATATAAAAAGTTTTCAAAGGTTATGTTTATTTTGTAATGAAATTTTTTTTGGCGTGTAAAAGAGTAAAGAAGTTATGGAAAAAAACTGAAGTTTTAACTTTGAAAAATATAAATAAAGTAGATGACTTAAATATGAACATGATTTTGTATGATTATTATGGGGTTACAGATAAATTGATAATTTGGATAAAATTTTGTTTGCAGTATTTTGGAATGTATATGAGGCTAGACTGAAAGAATTACTGTTTAATAAGAAATTGATTCTATCTGAAATATTAACTAAAATAAGATTGTGTTTGTGGCAAAAGGATTGGGGGAATATTTGTACGAGATAAATTACAAAATTATATTTTTTATTTTGTAATTTTGCAAGAAAGGAATTGCAAAGAACGTAAAAGTTTATGTTTGCATATGTGAATAGTGTAAAATAAAGGACCTCCTACTCTTTTCGGTAGGTACCATGGGATCTTTTAAAACTGAAGCAGTAAGTCCACAATTAGAGGAACCAGACCGTAGGATGAAGCATAAAATGACTTTTTAATCGTGTCTACTTAAAAACAGTACCAAATCCTTCTTTTACCAAAAAGAACTCTGAATTACATCCAAAAGAACAATTGAAATCAAGCGCTTTCGCTTGGCTCGAATACCAAGCTTTATCAAGATGGATTACATACTGGAAGGGGACCATTAATATAGGGCTCTCCTCCAATCATGTGACTACAGATCATAATTAAAACTTAAAACTATAATTAATTTAAGAATATTGCACAATTTTTGAAATACAGAATGATGAATTATTATTCATACTTAATCTGCCATACTAACCTGGCTACACCTATTAAATCATTATGACATACTCCATAAATATTTACAAAATATAATGATAATAATAATAATAAAATCTTGAATTAAAAAGTCATTCTACAGAACATACATTGCCCTGGTCCTTGTTTATATATCCCAAGTTCTTGTTTAATGAAATATACACACAATAAATATATTTTATGCTTCATCCTACGGTCTGGTTCCTCTAATTGTGGATTTACTGCTTTGGTGCTTGCTGTTTCAACTTTGTTTGTTAATCTTTTAAAACTGAGCTACCATGAACTCCTTGGTTTAAAGTCTCATCCGAAGGATGTCACACTCAGAAGTGCATCACCCCACTTTTGCTGCATTGCAGTGTCAGCATTTTATCTACGTGGTGTGAGAAAAGCATTCTGTATCAAAGGTGAGTGTGCTACCCATGGCATCACTAGAATTTTCTGCTTCCTTCCATTCCTTAAGTGCATTAATGTGGTCATTTTTCTTTACATTTGCCTTTCCTGGTTTTTAACTTAATAATTTAATGCACCCATTCCTTCAGTCACCTCAAATGCCCCCCCTACCATTTAGTCAGCTGTTTGCTTTCTGCTGAGGCTGCTAGTACTGGTAACTGATTTTCTAAGCAAATTCTCTTAAGTTGGATAGTCTTATTAAAACTCATTGTTTCATTTTCTGGGCTTTCTGCAAGTGCCCCCTTACTATGGCCTAACTGGCTTTAATCAGTCATGCAAACTAACACATTGTTCTGTAACACTTTTGGATGATGTAATTTCCTCTTCCCAAACTTCTTTAGTAATGTCAAGCAGCCCTCTCAAATGCCTACAATACAGAAGATCAGATGGTGCTAACATTGTTTAACCTTGTGGAACCTTTCCCATTAAAATAGAAAGTAGTGTAAAAAGTGGTCCTAGTTGTTACCATCTGCATTCATACCTTTCCTTAGCATGGATTGTGGTGTTTTATTAAATCGTTTTACTAAACCATCAAATTGCAGATCATAGGATGATGTCACTTTAAAGCAGTGACATAACTGATGTAGTCCCTTGACATAAAGGGAGTGCCTAGGTCAGTCAGTAAGGTTCTCCTAAGGGATGCCCACTCTGGAGAATCACAGTACCAGTTTTCTGCCAATAGCCTTAGCAGTAGCTTTGTATACTGGTACGGATTCTGAAAATTTTGTAACATAGCTCATAACAACAAAAACTTACTTATAGCCATTGATGGATTTTACTGATGGCCCAGTGATGCTCAGTGCAGTATGTTCAAACAGTACCTCTAAATAGGCACTGGGATCAAGCGACTTTTATATTCAGTATGGGGCATAATTTTCAGATATGCTCGACAAGCAGAAGATCTTTCGGTTTCTTTATATCTGTGCAGTAAAATCTGGTTAATAGACTTGCTTTATTTGTATCTATTTCCAGGTGACTTTCTAACATGGGACTATGCATCAGCTTCATTACTAGTGTTCTGTAATGTTTTGGCACTAGTAACAGGTGCAGAATGCCTTACACTTATTTACTCTATATAACTTGCCAGATTTTATAATTGATTCAGAACTTCTTCTATCTTCAAATGGGACTTCCATAATATTCACTGGTATCAAGGGACTTTCTTTATTAGCTTTGTACAAGTAGTCATTGGTTAACACAAAATTGGGGCAAGAAGTAATAGGAACATCCTGTTCAGGATCTTCTACTACAAACTTAGTTATGCTGTCTTGTCGCACTTAAAGTATCATCTTCCCGTTGCGTCTTTTTAAAGTTATGTGGCTTACCTCTAAGCTCAGTACCTCAGGATTACTTCTTCAAATTCCTATTTTGTTTTGGAATGTGTAGCCTCCTCTCCTAAGAGCACCGACACGGCAGCTTCTTGTATGTTTTCTCCAACAAAGGGTTGCTCTAAAAAAGAATCACTTTCTGATTTAATTGCTTGGTTACTAGAACGGACTTCTTGAGTGCTCTCTTTTTCTACAGACTGCTCTCCCCCTACCTTGGTGGAAGTGGATACCACTCCAACTTTTTATTCCTTCCTTATGTTGTCCCTTCACTACAAAAGGTAAGTTTAGAACAAAAAAAAAATTTACATTTTTTTTCTTTGTTTACGGATTCCTGGACACCACATTCAGTTGTATACCCTTCTTTACACAAACAGAAACAGCCTTAGAACTATGTATGCATTTACCTGCTTGTATGACTTCCTGTACTTACTTTGAAGGCCCACACTCAGGTCCTTTTCTTTTTCTACATTTCTCACATTTTCCAAGCTTGCACTTCTATTTCCAGGTGACTTTCTATCATGTTTGTTTCTGTTGCTGTCTTATGGGTCATGTTTCTAACAATAGACAGGGTACTAACCACAACCAAATTCTGTCTCCTTTAGTAGTTATACCAACTCCCTACTCCTAGTCCTGATTATTTATTTCTATGAGGGAGTCTCTGCTGTGCTTTAGCAACTCCCATTCTTATACTAAACAGGTGTATCAGCTTGCCATACTGTGCATGTTTAGAATCTCCCTTCTCGATCATTTTCCATAGTGCTTCAAAATGAGGAGTCTTTCCATAATATTATGTCATGAATTAATCAGTAGCAGAATTTACCGATTTTCCCACGTCCGTCCACATGTCTACGTGTGTAAGGGAATACTCCTTTCTGTCACCAAGAATGTGTTTTACCTCCAAATTAGGGTTGTTAATCCCATACTTGTAGACAAGGTACACCTTGACAAGGGAACTTATGCTTCAAGAATCTAGCAGGCCATAAACTTCCTTTCCTTCTAAAATGTATTTCATTTTACTACCTTGGCTGTTGGAAGAATCATGTTTAAAGCACTCATTTCATTTTTCAATGTGGTATTCTCTTCAATACACAATTTAGTATCATGACCGCTCCCTCCAAATTATCAGCCAGTTTACTCACTACTTGACTATCTGTTTCATGGAAGAAGGTATATTTATTACTTCTGTTTTGTCCTTGGAAACAGACAATTCATTTCTAAACATTCTGTTATTACATAATAAGCATTTAACTAAATTTACTAGCGCATTACATTTCCTGGGATCAGTATGCACTATTGAATGTCTTATATTACTGGCAAGGCTTTTTTAAACCTATGCATTACTTCTTCTGCTTCTTTCGGCTTTTCCCGGTTAGGGGTCGCCACAGCGGATCACCTGTCCACTCATGATTGGCAGTGAAGTTTTATGATGTTAAGTTGCCAGCTCAGCACCCAACCTTCCGCAGAAGGCACACACATGTACACACTCACACCTAGGGCCAATCTAGAGTGTCCAATCCACCTACAGCATGTCTTTGGGATGTGGGAGGAACCTGGAGCACCCGGAGGAAACCCACGCGACCACAGGGAGGACATGCAGACTCAGCACAGAAAGTACCCCAGCCGAGGATTGAACTAGTGAACCTCTTGCTGTACAAAGAAAGAAAATATATGTAATGTATAATGCATGAGAAAATAATAAGTTAATAAGTTTTGTTTTCTTTTCTGTTAATGTGTATGTGCCCATATCTGAGGTGGTAATTTAATAAAGGTGTTTAACACATATAAGAAGGCTTTAAAAAATGTTATCATTGTATGCGTATTAAGTATGATTCATACCAATATACATTTACTGAACCTGTTATGTCAGTTGGAATGACAAGATTCTTGCCCACTATGCTCCTTTCCAGTTCTCTGTGATAATACAGCATTCAGCTGCTACTAAATAAGATTCTAGGTCACCTTTCCCGACTAGTTTTTGTTTCTTTCTTTTTTCATGTGCGTGTGTGTATATGTCAGTCTGTGTGTGTTTTTCTTTCCTGACTTCCAAACATCAAGCCTTCCCTCAATCAGACATACACTGTCCAAGGGAGAGACATCATTGTGGCACTCATATGGATGCTTTATGCTCCTGTCAGCATCCAAGAAATTAGATAGTTTTCCATTTTTGTAGCCTAACCTCACCCCTGGAAGTGCTGTGAACACTTGCATTACTGTAAAGGCCATGTATGTCTCCTAATTCATTTTTGCGTGCTCAGTGACAGTGACTCTGATGGCCATGTCCATGTCTCCCTGTCACCTGCTCCCCACACCGTGATGAGCTTCCACTCATCGTTTACTTGAACTGAAGTCACCTGGGTTGTAATCAGGGATGTCTCTCTTCATAATATCCATACAAACTTTCCCTGGCTAGATGTTGAACAGTTTTAGGGTTTGCAGCTTTGCTGACCAGTAAAGTCAGCTCTTGTTATATTTGCACCAGTTTCTTGCCAGTTTCCACCTATGAACCCATGATTTTCCCATAATTCCTCCACAGTTGCAAACACTTCTCTAAGACAGGAAAAAGAGTGCTTACACAGGACTAGTGTTATCCCTGTTATCTCAGGTTCTTCATGAAACTAGCTGATATAATGTTCTTTAGCAAGATTGAAATACATAAACTGTCTCATGCAAGATTACATGGGAAACTTTTTTCTGAAGCACAAACACCTTTTAAGAATATATAATCACACAATAATGCAAAAAAGAGTAATGCATACGGCAATAATGCAATTTTATACTCTGTGAATACCACATTTCTTGAAATCACAACATCAAAAGTTTTATACCAGTAGCATCATTACTTAAAATAATACTATAATAATAATAATAATACTATAATAATATAATAGGACTCCCTATAGATAACTCTGTAATCATACTTCTACTTTGAATATTGAAACGCTATATTGGCAGTGATAAAAACAGGCTAGGCAGGTCATCAAAGTGATTTTTTTTTTTTTTGTGCCCACAATGAGCTTTCTGTGTAATACAACTTTAATGTAGGTCTGGCATTCTTATTCTGCAAACAGATGCTTCCTGACAAACATCTTATTGGGGTTTGCATTATAGCCTTTCATTGCCTGGCCATAACAATGCTGAGAACACAACAGTTTCAGTAAAACAGGGAATCCATAGTCAGAAATATGGTCTGCACCACAGCAAGGTGCTGTGAGTAAAAGTAGCTTGGTAAGTCTCAGGTCAAATTACTGGTGCAAGTTCCAAGAAGACATAGGAAGCAGGACTTGTGTAAAAACACAAGTTTATTCCAATTCCACAATATAAACTTTTAGCCAACTTGACTTCTTAACTTTGCATTTCAGAAATAAAGCAGAGTGTACTTTCATAACAATGTCCAGTCCACACAATCCTTTGGGGGGGTAAAGGCTGCCTTTTAACCAAAAGGAAAATCCCTGGCTGAATGCCTCTCAAAGGCCCCAAGGAAAGTTAAAGGCTGAAGGCCTCTCCAAGATGCTAATTTTAACTCTAAAACAAATACCTCCACAAGGTATTATCCAGAATTTATACTCAAGTGCTAAAGACTAACTAGGCTCTCTCTCCATGTCCCCAGTGCCTTCCAGCATATGATCTTTTAGGGAAGAACTAATTTCCTTAGTTTGTTCTTCCAAGCTATTCCTTTTGTAGCATAGTAATTAACAAGCACATTCTTGTCATTTACATAATTACTGTCAGAAGTTTTCACCATTGGGAGTGGAGCCTGAATGGCCAGTTGAAACCAGAACAATTTAAGAGCTCCATAAAACTAATAAAATGTACAGGGAAATAATTAAAATAAATAAATAGAACTTGTTAATGAAAGTCTGTTCTATATAATTAGAAACTTTGGTGAATTTTCATATACATTTTCCTGTCAAACTGCTCTGGAGACCTTAATATCTTGTGGAAATGAGTAACTCAAAGAATTCTCATACGGAATCTGCTTTGAAGAAAGAACTGCAGCTGCTGTCCCTACTTTGCAACAGCTGTCTTTGAAAATGGACAGGTTTAAAGAAATTCTACAGAATCTAAAAGAGAACTGCCAAAAACAAACAGATGTATTCAAGGAACGTCTACAACAATATCAAAACAAAAAACTAATATAGAAAATTCCTTAAATGATATCGAAGGAAGGCTGAAGGAATTAAAATTTCAGAGAGATTCTCAAAACAGAATACCTGGCTTCTCAATAAAGTAGATTACTTAGAGAACAGAGACAGAATCAGGATCTTTGGTTTGCCTGAAACAACTGAAGGTGAGGACATTATTTCATTCTTAAACTCATGGCTAACAGAAATATTAAATCCAAAGAAAGTCTCTCATATGGTATTGTAAGGGGACATGTGTATATATATATATATATATATATATATATATATATATATATACACATGTATGTGTGTGTGCATAAATATGTATATATACATATATGGCTAAGCCTCTCATGTAAATGTATTTTTATTGGCTTTCTTCTTCGCTCTGTGCGTGTGTGTGTATGTACCTGTGTGTATTTTAACTTTCATTTCTGATTGTGTGTGTTAGTGCCATTAGTATTTGACCACTACAATGTTGTTGGTTTTTATTGACTATATCATGGCTGATTATTATGCATTTTGGTGTTTATGAAACTACTGTATACACGTACATGCACACACTCACAAAGGTTTACTATAAAAATATGTAAAATCAAAAAAAATTTTCCACCTTTTGATCAAATCAGTTTTCTGAATATGGTAATAAAAAATTACCAAACTATCAGAAATGGTAACCATGGAAATGACATTCGAACAGAAGTTCAATGTCAAAATTCTGTCTTACCAGTAACATTTTTTGCAGCGGGGGCAACCCTATATATATAAAAATAACACCATATTGCCAGATAAGCACACCTGCTTCACATCATCACATCAACCCATACGCTGTGTTATTTATCTTGAAATCTTGAATAATGTTCAGCATCACCAAGCGTCTTTCTTACAAATGCCATCCAGGCTATACCAAGTGGAATCTGTCTTCTAAATATAGATGAGCAAGTGTCATAAGCCATTAATCAACCCCCTTATAACAACTTTTGTCGTTTCTGCCTAATGTCATGCCGGCCTGCATCACTGTCCTGTTCTAGACTAGTTTTGCAATAATATTTAGTAAAATATTTTAAATATTATGAAGCATCTGCTTCAAGAAAAATATATCCTACATGATCCCTCATATAAAGGTCTTCTTTAAAAAAGTTCCAAAATCATTTTCCCCTAAATATGTCTTTCATGATTCTTTATTATAATTTCTAGGCCATTATCACTGAAATGAATTACTACATCATTTTGCTTCTAAAATTCAAGCCATGTGGCACACTGTCAACTAGTGCCCACCACATGCCTCTTAAATTATACACTCTAACCTGAAGTGTGGCAAATCTAGTTCCAACTGTATATCACAAGGTCTTTTTGGGCTCTCCTCGCCGGCTAAAAATGAATTAATGTATACTAATCCATGATTTCTTCTATATTGAAAGTTACTTTACTCTACCTACATCACTGTGGCCCGCCGCTACCCATTTTTTTTAGGCTATACCCAATTCCCATTTTATACATATACTTTCATACATGTATAAATAATAAAATATATATATATATATATATATATATATATATATATATATATATATATATATTATGATATATATAATGCTGGCCTTTGATGTCCACCTTAAAACATTTTTGTATGGTTTCAGCAGATGCCCCCTCTTCTGAGACATAGCTCTTCCACTCCATTATAAGCAAATAAGACTATAAGCAAACTGGATTGATATCCACCTAGCTTGGCATTTTTAATCATCAGTTTGAGATAAGGATTATGCAGTACTTGCCATGATGGAGATACAGACAATAGGTCATTTAAAATAGCCACCTTGCATGACATTTTTAAGTTTACTGTCCATCGAACCAGCCCCATTACACTCTTCCTCATGGCATGGTTGTAGACCATCCTATAATGATCTGCCATGAATACCCACCAGAGCATCAACTGTTTCCCTAAAATTATATCTTCCAAAGTTAATGAATGAATAGCCTCTTTAAACCCAACTACCAAAAAAAATAATTGGTTAGGGAGGCATTCCCAGTACAAAAAAGTTTTTTTTTAATGCAGGCAGTGCTGCATTTGCTTTGCAACTCCAGAAATTATCACATAGGCCTTGAGTCACTATTGACAGCATGGCACATCCAAATGACTGCCACTGGTCCCCACTTCCAAACTTGCCTTTTAGTCCTAGCGCTTCTGCACTATACTGACTGGCCAATACTTTGTGCAATCTACTAGTGTTTGAGCATGAAAGTTTAAACACAAAGATATCAAATACACCCTAATGGTCATGTTCATATCCTTGCAGTAACCTTTACACTATGGAAAAAAACAGGCTCCAACCAAGAGACACACTGAGGCACAATATGCTAGCGCTTTCATCCACTTTTAATGATGTGAACTTCTTCAGAAAAAATAATAATAACCACCTACCCATCTTTTAAATGATTCATTATAGGAAATGATGTCATAATCTGCACAGTCAAATAAATTTAAAGTAATAATACTATATATAATAATTAATATATCTATAAAAATGTATATACATACATATAAATACTACATGTATAAATAAATACAATATATCAGTATGTTATTACATACCTTATATTTATCTATATTTTAAAAAACATTTTATATTAATGACTTCATTAAGCCCTGGATATATATCAGCCCCAAAAAGGAGCTGCCAAAATGCTTCCTTCTGTTCTAATGTGTTGTCAATGTCACCACCAAACATTTTTTTCTCTACATAATCTAAAACAAAAAATTCAAATTTCTTAAAATCCGTGCAGGAAAGAGCATGTCTAGCTAAAGAATTGTTTTTATCTTTTTTCTTTATAGCTAGAACATGCTCATAAATTCTATGTTTTAAAACTCTTTTTGTTTTACCTATATAGTAATTTTTGCATGTGGAACAAGTAGCCATGTAGACTACATTTTCACTATGGCAATTAAAATATTTATTTGCCCAGAATGTTTGTCCCAAATGTTCTATAGTGATAAAGACCTAATTACACATGAACCTACATTGTTTACAGTCCTTACATGCAAAAGTACCTTTTTTGTTACTAACTGATCTATCTTTATAAGTTTCTGACTTCTGAGAAGTTTCTAACTTCTGTCTAATATTTGTCACCTTTTTGTATGTAAACTTTGGTAAATGACCCAAAGATATACTTAATTCCTTGTTACCTAAAATAATTCTCCAGTTCTTCTCAATAATTTCCTTTATACACCAAATTTCATTTACTATTGGCAGAGGAAATGCTATGTTGAATTCTTGATTCTTTCTTTTATTACTGTGATGTAAACATATTGGAGCTTCCACTATTATGGCGCCAGAAGACAAAATGGGCTGAGCAACACCTTTTCTTAAGAGTGAAACCTCTTTTTCTATTCCCTCTAACCACCTTTGGTCATAACCCCTTTGGAGAAATAATTCTCTAAGAAATGTAAGCTCATTCCAAAAAATATGTTCATCAAAAGTAATCCTACTTAGTCTGATCATTTGACCCTTGATGACACCTTTTTTCATGTGTGTTGGGTGCAAACTATCCCTGTGCAAATACTGATTTGCAAAACATGACTTCCTATAGATTCTACTCTTAAATTTTCTTGTAACATTATCTATGTTAAGTGTCAAATCCAAGAAATTAATTTGTTCACCAAAACCACCTATTTTGAAAAATAAAAAATCTGTAGTGCCTTTAAGGTCAGATACAAATTCTACGAATTCAGAATGTTCCCCTGACCACAAAAAGCAAATCATCTATGTATCTGACGTATAATTCTACCTAGTTGTAACCAGGGAGTAACTTCAGGAACCTAATTACCCAATTGGCCATGACTATGTTAAAGCCGGTGCCACTCTTGCTCCCATGGCTACACCTGATATTTGCTTATATAATGTATTATTGAATTTGAAAAATTATTATCGAGTACCAATTCCATTAATGTACAGATTGTGTTTACTTTTTCACCTGAAAATCAGTATGACATGTGAGATAGTCTCTCATGAACTCTAAACCTACTTCCTGATTAATAGAAGTGTACAAACTCGTGACATCTAGCGACAAAAATATATGTCTCTGTCAGGCATTTTATATTTACCTAAAATCTCTAGCAAGTGCCAAGAATCTCTTGGATAATGTTCTGATTTTTGTACTATTGGATTGAGAACATTATCTAACCATATTGAAATATTCTCAGTTTTAAATTGTCTGGCAGAGACTATAGGTCTAAAAGATGGACTTGTTTCATTGTTTTGAATTTTAGGAATTCCAAAAAAAGTGGCCATTTTTGGATGTTCTACCAATAGAAAATCATAATCAGCTTTGTCAATTTCCCCTTGGCAAAACATATCAAACAAAAAGGTATCAATTTTCCTAAAACTGTAGTTGACAAAGTGTAAAGAAACTTTGGAATAAGTATCTGAATCTTCTAATAACGTACTGAGAGATTTTTCATAAACACAGGTGTCCACGATTACTATTTTTCCCCCTTTGTCAGCTTTCATAGTTCTGATGTTAGAATTCCTACTTATGTTTTCCAAAGCAATTAGTTCAGCTTCAGATAAGTTATATTTAACATTGCCATGTTTAATCCCTCTAAACTCTTTTTCACAAATGTTTTGAAACACTTGCAGTGTGTTCACCAGTGGGGGGTTAAAGACACTCGGTTTACTAAGCTTAGAATTTCCCTGTTCCACTGTGGTGTTAACATCATGCAAAATATATTGAAGGTTGAGTTTACGCAAAAAAAAGCCTAAAATCAATCATTAACTTGCCAATGTTCATCCTGTTGGTAGGAATAAAAGAAAAACCTTTTCTTAGCTACTGTTGGTCGCTGCACAAAAGGAACTACTACTCAAATTGACAATATCTATGGTGAAATTGTCTCTTGGAGGTGAAATCACCTCCGTTTGTTCTTCCCAACAAAGCTGATTATGATTTTCTATTGGTAGAACATCCAAAAATGGCCACTTTTTTTGGAATTCCTAAAATTCAAAACAACGAAACAAGTCCATCTTTTAGACCTATAGTCTCTGCCAGACAATTTAAAACTGAGAATATTTCAATATGGTTAGATAATGTTCTCAATCCAATAGTACAAAAATCAGAACATTATCTAAGAGATTCTTGGCACTTGCTAGAGATTTTAGGTAAATATAAAATGCCTGACAGAGACATATATTTTTGTACGCTAGATGTCACGAGTTTGTACACTTCTATTAATCAGGAAGTAGGTTTAGAGTTCATGAGAGACTATCTCACATGTCATACTGATTTTTCAGGTGAAAAGTAAACACAATCTGTACATTAATGGAATTGGTACTGATAATAATTTTTCAAATTCAATAATATATTATATAAGCAAATATCAGGTGTAGCCATGGGAGCAAGAGTGGCACCGCTTTTTTGAACATAGTCATGGCCAATTGGGAAAATAGGTTCCTGAAGTTACACCCTGGTTACAACAAGGTAGAATTATACCACAGATACATAGATGATTTGCTTTTTTTGTGGTCAGGGGAACATTCTGAATTCGTAGAATTTGTATCTGACCTTAATGGCACTACAGATTTTTTATTTTTCAAAATAGGTGGTTTTGGTGAACAAATTAATTTCTTGGATTTGACACTTAACATAGATAATGTTACAAGAAAATTTAAAAGTAGAATCTATAGGAAGTCATGTTTTGCAAATCAGTATTTGCACAGGGATAGTTTGCACCCAACACACATGAAAAAAGGTGTCATCAAGGGTCAAATGATCAGACTAAGTAGGCTTACTTCTGATGAACATATTTTTTGGAATGAGCTTACATTTCTTAGAGAATTATTTCTCCAAAGGGGTTATGACCAAAGGTGGTTAGAGGGAATAGAAAAAGAGGTTTCACTCTTAAGAAAAGGTGTTGCTCAGCCCATTTTGTCTTCTGACATAGTGGAAGCTCCAATATGTTTACATCACAGTAATAAAAGAAAGAATCAAGAATTCAACATAGCATTTCCTCTGCCAATAGTAAATGAAATTTGGTGTATAAAGGAAATTATTGAGAAGAACTGGAGAATTATTTTAGGTAACAAGGAATTAAGTATATCTTTGGGTCATTTACCAAAGTTTACATACAAAAAGGTGACAAATATTAGACAGAAGTTAGAAACTTCTCAGAAGTCAGAAACTTATAAAGATAGATCAGTTAGTAACAAAAAAGGTACTTTTGCATGTAAGGACTGTAAACAATGTAGGTTCATGTGTAATTCGTCCTTTATCACTACAGAACATTTGGGACAAACATTCTAGGCAAATAAATATTTTAATTGCCATAGTGAAAATGTAGTCTACATGGCTACTTGTTCCACATGCAAAAATTACTATATAGGTAAAACAAAAAGAGTTTTAAAACGAATTTATGAGCATGTTCTAGCTATAAAGAAAAAGATAAAACAATTCTTTAGCTAGACATGCTCTTTCCTGCACGGATTTTAAGAAATTTGAATTTTTGTTTTAGATTATGTAGAGAAAAAATGTTTGGTGGTGACATTGACAACACATTAGAACAGAAGGAAGCATTTTGGCAGCTCCTTTTGGGGCTGATATATATCCAGGGCTTAATGAAGTCATTAATATAAAATGTTTTTAAAATATAGATAAATATAAGGTATGTAATAACATACCGATATATTGTATTTATTTATACATGTAGTATTTATATGTATGTATATACATTTTTATAGATATATTAATTATTTTATATAGTATTATTACTTTAAATTTATTTGACTGTGCAGATTATGACATCATTTCCTATAATGAATCATTTAAAAGATGGGTAGGTGGTTATTATTATTTTTTCTGAAGAAGTTCACATCATTAAAAGTGGATGAAAGCGCTAGCTTATTGTGCCTCAGTGTGTCTCTTGGTTGGATCCTGTTTTTTTCCATTTTGAAGTTACTAGTTTGTCTTTTCCAACCTTTACACTATGTGTCTTAGCAACATCTCCAGAAAGGCACCGATGTCGTGGCTTTAAATGCTGAAGACATCTCAAAAGCCTCACAAGTCCCATCATGTGCCTTCCATGTGCTGCTTACCCATGATCCCAGTATCAACTGACCTGTTTATGCTGTCTATTCATCCACACCTCTTCTGGGATGGTGGTCTGTTGCAACTCTGCCATCAATGTTGACTCATCAGATCTGCTCAGCTATACATGAGAAAGACTAACAAAAATACTCTCTTAACTTACCTGTAAAATATCATTCAGAGAAAGATTTGTTAAATTTCAAACATCACGGGAATCATTGCCTAAGCAGACATTGTACGACATCTGGTTAGATGCAGGTTTGTTCAGCACATAAATAACGTTTTCTTATTAGTGGTATCATATCAGCTTCAATGGGTTTTTGCTGAAAGCCTTCATGGGAAAGTTGGAAGCTGACCTCAATACTCATGGTGTTAAAGGACACGCCAGCTCTTTCCTTTGACATTACCAGTTGGCCCATAAGGGATGCAGATGAAGATATCTCCATCTCCAATCCTGCAGGAAAGAGTAGATCCACATTTTTCTTCTGGTTATACACCAAAATTTGTTCCTTTCTGAAGTGCACTCCAATCCAGTTTTATTCATAAGCCTCCCCAAACCAAAAAAATCCACAAATCAATCAGTATAATTATTTAGCCTCTCTGTACTCTGTTTCTCACTTTGCACTTCACCTGTGTGCTTTCCTGCCTAATGATTTACCAGCTCTCTAGCATTGTGTAGCTGTCCAGTGGCACACTGTGTGTGTCCACTCACTATGGCTGTTCTTCTGCTCTTGTGGTCCCCAAAGCTGATGTCCTCTTTCGGTCTGCTGCTGCTTATTCCTTTCCTCTTCGGCAGCTTCTCAAGCAACTGTTTAGCTTACTTTATAACAAAATATCAAATGTTGCATTGCCCACAGTGGTGACTTTATCATAAAACACCACTCCCCCACCTTACCCACTAAACATTTTTAATAGTACTAGTAGTCATGATTTTATGAAGAATTATTACTTGTATTCCTTTGTTGCAAACACAATTCTTACCTCAAATGGAAAGTGAGAGGGGTCGAGAAACAGTTCTATCTCTGCACATTACCTTCCCTGTTTCCATGCCTCCCCCTCCAACTGCTAACACCCCCCCCCCCCTTGATAATGCCCTTCCACTTTTTTCTTTAGGTGATTCTTCCTCTTCTTCCTCTACTAGTGCTTAAGTGCACCTATATGTGAGGCTGTGCCTCTACTCCCATTTAAAAGAATAGCCATCATTTTATTCTCTCCCATGAGCCTTCAATCTAAATTGCTCACATCTTACCAAATCAATGGTGCAGCAAACGTATACAACTTTTTTTTCTGCCCTGAAGTTCCACCTACTCTATCCATAATGTGCTGTCTTCACTAATCCAGCTCAGATCAAGTTTTTTCCTACTGTGTTCCCATAAAGTAATGCAGAAAAAGGAAGAGGAAAGCTCCCAAAGAGAATACGGCAAAGAGGGGCTATACAAGTAGTTCCAACTATCCACTTTGGGCTGCTCTGTACAGTCAACCAGAAGTAGGACAAAAGGATGACAATTTGGAAGAGGGAGCAGAGGGAGATTGGGATTGTTGAGATGGACAGATAAAGACAACAAAGATCTAGCTTTATGGTAAGCACATAACTTTCATACACAATATTGCCGTTTGCATCCTTCTCAACCTGTGGGACAGAGTGCTCAGCCACTTAAGTCAAGGAAGAATCAGGAGAGAACATTCTGCATAATGATGGTGCAGAAGGTAGACATGGATCTGCACTGTATATTTCATGCTTGACTATGTAGCAGCTGCACAGATATCTTCTAAAGAGGTCTGAGCAAAGAAGGTAGCTGAAGTAGTTACAGCTCTTGAGGAATGGTCTCCAGGCTTGCCAGCACTAAGAGGATTCTTTTCAATTAATACGCAATGAAAATGCAACTGGAAAGCCATCTGGATAAGGTCACCTTCAAAATAAGTTTACCCAACCAAGTATTGGAGAAGGTGACAAAAATCCTGTTTGATTTTCTGAATGCTTTTGTTTTGTCCTAATAAAATCTAAGTTGACAATCATCATCCAAACAGTAATGCAAGGATTTTCCTTTGTTGCTAAATTTGGGAAAGAAAATAGGTAAATGGACAGGCTGATTCACTTTTGATTAAGAGTCCACCCTAAAAAAAGGAGGATCGGTACATAGAAATAATGAATTCATATGGAAAACAAAATAAGAATGAATGCAAAATAAGGCTTGAAGTTTTTATACTGTTCTTACAGAAGAAATGGTCAACAAAAACAAAATCTTCCAAGATAGCAGTTTTAAACCTACTCTATTGGCTGGTTTCAATGGAAGTCTAGACAAGGCTTGCAATAGTATTGTAAAATCCCAAGAGGGAACCAGATCCCTGACATGGGTTCTAAGGAGGAAGGCACCCTTCAGAAAAGCCTTTGATAGTTTAAGTGATGAAAAATATTATTCATGCCTACATGAAAATTAGACATGATAGTTAACTGAACCTTGACAATGAACAGCTGAGACTAGAGTAAAACAGATTCATCAAGAAATCTAAAAGTATGTCCAAAGAAGCAGAGATAGGATCTATATCTTTGCTCTAGGCCTAAATATAAAATCTTTTCCATTTGTTGAACAAACTTTCCTTTTTTTAGGGTTTTTCAGAAAAAGGATGCAAATAACTCTCTTAGAAAGCTTTGGATCTCTATCCATCACTGAAACTAGAGGAACCAAGTGGTCATTATCAGGGATTTGAGATTTGGGAGAGGTTAGCACCAGGGGTGCAATCAGCACTTGAACAGGGTCCAAGACTCAAGGGAGGTGTAAAAGATGAGGCCAAAGAAAGAGGAAAAAAATGTGTATTGGCCAAAAATGGGCTATGAGGATCACTGTGTCTCTGCAATGGGCCAGCTTCTGGAAAAAATACATTATCAAGGGGGTTGGGGATACATGTAAAAGAGACCTGGGGGCCAAGCATGGAGAAGTCCATTCCTCGGTGACTGCCATTCTGGGAGGATCAGGACAAAAACGTTGCTACACTTAGTGTTGAAAGGAGATGCAAAGAGAACACAACAGGGTCAGCCCCAGTAGCTGTACACTCATGCAGCTATCTCTGGAATGAGTGACCATTCATGAGACATGAGGATGCTCCTGCTCAAGCTGTCTGCTTATGGTCTGGATTTACCTGGGATGCCCATTATCAGAAACTGTTGCAAGAACAGTGCCCAATGCCACACTCTTATGGATTCTCCACCTATGTACCACACCACTGCCATGTTGTTGGACTGGATGGCTATCACACTCCAAGAAGAAAGTCCTGTATGGCTTGCAATGCAAGGAAGACTGCTCTCACCTCCAAGACATCAATGTGAATACTGGCATCTGACCGAGATCAGGTACCTGGGCTGTTTTCCCATCAGAATGTCGCCCCTCACTCCAGTAGTTGAGTGTCCATGATACCTGTGGTCAGTCTCTGATGAAAAACAAAAGGACAACCTACTAGAAGGCAGTGAAACTCTAGCCACCAAGCAATGTGGCAGAGGCACATGGTAGTATGTGGATGGGAAGGTCCATAGGATGAGATAAGATTCACCACTGAAATGGCAAAGTACACTGAGATGCTTTTATGTAGAACCTTGCTACAAGGGAGAACAAGACAAATAGAGGTGGCCATCAGGCCAGACAGCCAAAGAACTAAGAATGTCTGAGGCCACTGAGAATTTAGAACATGGGAAGCTTGAATCCACAGCAAGGATAGTCTGGGGGGGGTCAATTTGGTTGATGGCATCCTGATGGCAATCAATGAATTCCAGGACTTGTAGTTCCCAGTAATGCCCAATAAAAGGCACAGTTTATATATATACTTCCTGGTTTGGATTAGAGATATCTTTGTGGTTGCTATAAGGAGCCAGTTATCCGGGTAATGAAAGACCTGAAATCCCAGCAGCTTGAGCCAGACTGCCACCACTGCCTTGCAGTTGATGAAGTACCGAGGTCCTTGTTTTTATTAATTTAATATTATTAAATATTAATATTAATTTAATCTAGTATATTTAGCTGTGTATGACATGTAAAAAGTTTTATGTTGGCAAGACTAACAGATGTCTCCGTGAACGGGTAAGAGACCATTTATATTATATCAATAAAAGATTAGAGTACAACGCACTTGCTAAACATGTAGCACAGGAAGGGGATCAGCATAAATTTACCTTTCAGGTATTGGAGGTTACCAGGACTGATATGAGATTAGGTGATATTATTAATAACACTGAACGCAATGAAACTACATGGATTCTCAGACTTAGAGCGCAAAAAGGCTCTGGTCTAAATTATGTAGTTCCCCTGAAACCAGAATTAAAGAACAGGGGCTTGAGAAAGTAATTTTACATAATATTTACACTACATTGGTTAACATAATGTATATAAATAACACATCTAAAAAATATATATAAGTATATCTAGATTTTCAGGTTATTCAGAATGTTGTAGATTTTTAACAGTTTTTATGCATCTTGTTTATACATATTTTTTTTATGAAGGATGTTTTTTACTGTGGTTGTCTTTTTAAATAATTATCTTCTTGAGTACATTCACTACTGTTTTACATATCAAATGACTAATTATTGTTAATTGATGGAGTATTTAAACCTGTGTTTTTTTTGGTCTTTTTGTGATCTGAAGAAGCAACTGTTTGAATTGTGAAAGCACTCATCTTTTTCATTAAACTTTTTGACTACATTAGATTTGGAATTTCATCTCATCAGCCGTGGAACTGCACTTTTCTTGTTTTTTTTACCTGTTGATTGTTTGGTTTAGTGCAGCTAACTGTTGTGAGGTATTTATATTTTCTTGACTTGTTGCTGTTTTGTACCTTACAAGGACATGGCTGAAGGAAAGGCTACTTTGAATCCGTTACCTATGAGACCTACTGGTGAGAGACTCATTAATTGTATGTGTTTGGACAACAATCCTTTACTGGATACTGATTTACAAACAGATGTTCCTTCTGAAAATGAGACTCAAGGTGAAAAAATGAAGGTTCAGAGTATAATGAAGCAGATGGAGAATGATCTTTACCAACTGAAGAGACTCCAGTGTCAGAGGCTTAATTTTGAAGCATGTATATCACTGAAGGTAATACCAAGAGGGTTACGGGTATTTAATATGCCCACCTATGGTGATACTTATGTTGAGCTGCTTGCAAAATGGCAGCAGATTAACTCAGACACTAGTTTCAGATATATACAGCTTCTGATAGACTTTTTCACACCCATTGAGCATTCTTTGGTTAATAAAATACAATTTAGCACAGACTGAGTTATACAAAAAGGCTGGTGATGTTCTTGCTGATGTACATTGCAGTGAACTCATTGGTCGAGTATCTGCTTATGAACAGCGTTTACTTACAACTAAAAAGAAAAACCTTCAGCGTGACATCCGTGATTTCAGAAACAATTGGGTTTTTACTTGGCCCAGAGAACCAGTTGTGATGCATAATGCACCTAGGTTGAATGAGTTGAATGAGAATCTTATTACAGCTACACCTACAACGAAACATCAGAAGGAAGTTTTGCCTTCTATTCAGAGTGCTCCAACACATTTGGTGTATAGTAGGCCGCTTGCAGATGAGGCCCTTGCCATTCCGGTACAGCAATCTGTAGATAGAGCTCGAGAATTGGGGCCTATTGTTAGAAGTAAAGCGGGCTTTGTGGTAAATGAACAAGTTTTTTCCGGTCTACCCCTCCCTTTCAAGTGACACAGGGCGAAGTCCGTCGAGAGTTTTTCGAAAGGAAATGGGGTAAAAAGGAAGCAACATTTCCAAGACAGCAATTATACTCTGAAAAGGATGTGGAACATGAACAATGCAACTTAGTATGGAACATTTCAGATCAAGTACTTACAGACCTTGAATATAAGGTACTGAACAGAGGTTTGTCATTCATTCCTGCCCAAATGGCTGATTTACATGAAACTTTATTAGATTTTAGACTGTTTATACATAATTTGTCTTTGAAAGTTATTTTTAAAGATCAAGAATTTAGTGATGCTACTTGTCTTTTTAAAACACCTAGTGCTTATATAGCTGTAACCAAGCCTGCTTTTGAAATTTTTCTCAAATTGTGTGAAGAAGATGTTTATAATTATTTTTTTGGTAACAGAAAATGCAATAAGTTTGTGAACCTATCTGTTGATGAAAAATTGTCTCTCAGTAATTTACATAATGACAATACTATAGTTATTTGCCCAGCCGATAAAGGGGGGTCAATAGTTATTATGAATAGGGCCTATTATTTTGATACTATCAGGGATATGTTGAGTGATTCTAACACCTATAAGAAAATTGAGGTGGTTGCAATAGAAGCAATGAAATCAAGAGTACAGAGAGCACTTATGGAAACACTGCAGATGGGTATCATTTCCAAGGAAATGTTTCAGTATTGTATTATTAAACAACCACTACTTCCATGTTTACATGGGTTACCTGAAGTACACAAGGACCCACAACCCCCTAAATTTAGACCTATTGTTTCGGGCACTGGTTGGTTAACAGAATCTTTTTCCATTTATATTGAAAAACAATTGAGACTTATACTGGACAAATATGACTTAGTATTAAAAGACAGTAAACAATTTCTTGAACATCTTTATATGTACTTGAATTCTACAGAGTTTTGTGATTTTGATTTTTTTGTTACCATGACTGTTGTATCTCTATTCAACATGATTCCCAATTCAGTAGGGATAGAAATGATGAAAGCATTTGTTTTAAGAAATAGTGAATGCAGTGTATAACACCTTGGCCTTATAGGTTTTTTTGCTGGAAATGACTATAGAACATAATGTGTTTACTTTTGAGCACCATTATTATTTGCAATTGGCTGACGTAGTTATGAGCACTCCTTGTGCCAATAGCTACGCCAACCTTGTAATGTCAGAATGGAAATCCCAATATATTAAAGGCCTATTAGGGAAGAATATAGTATTCTTTCATCATTTTGTAGACTATCTTTTCCTTTTATGGAAAGGAACTGAGGCAGAACTTTTACAGTTCTTTGATTATGTGAACACACGAGTCAGTTTCCTGAAGTTTACTTTTGAATACTCTTCTGAGTTTTCACATTATTTGGATGCACAAATACAGCGGGATAAAGAAGATGGCAGTATTTCTACAAATGTTTATAGGAAAGAATGTTATGTACCTTCCTACCTGCAT